>NW_027200719.1:0-17669 GCF_038502225.1 Cherax quadricarinatus
AGCGCCGTGCTCCTTCCTTAAGCGGATGTGATCCGACCTGACCTGACTAGGAGGGTCACTGGTTTAAGCCAGGAAGTGATTTGGACCTGCCTCGCATGGGCCAGTAGGCATGTTGCAGTGCTCTTTCGTTTGTTTTTATGTTAATATCATCGTTGCTGTCTTAATTGATACAACTACACTTACTGATGAACACCCCCTTAGAAGGCCAATTACACTCAGAGAAATGAGTAAAGTCACAGGCAGAATGAGTAATATAGCCGCTGGCCTGTCAGGTATAACAGTGAAACAAGAAAAGTTCTTACCCCGAAACTGCTAAATATCTCTGGTAAATATCTTTAATGTCATCTTGGCCTCGGGACACTTTCCCGTGGCACTTAATGGTGTTAGTTGGAGGTCAGCACGGTTGTCGTCACTCCATTCGTTGACCCACTGGTAATTATTGTTAAATCTTCTACTATCATTGTGTGAGAGAGTTTTCTCCCACACATTACCCATCTGACTGGCTTGGTCTTGTTGGTCATGAAGTGTGATATCAACTTCCTCATCATCTTCGTCGGTGAAAGAATGTATTAGGTAATGGGTAGACTTGTGCCTGGCCTCTAGAAGCTGGCGGATCTTCCTCCAGAACATTTCAAGTTAACATTTGTATTGATTAGCTTGAAGAACCAGATATTTCCATATTTCACTTTTGTGTTGTGTTATTAAGGTAATTATAGCCCTTTTGAGCTGTCTCGTTTGGTGGTGCCTTTTACACTCTTTTTGATAATTTTTCATGTTGTCCCTAATATCCCTGGTTGGTTTATATTGCTGATAGATCTTTGGTGTATTTAAATGACAACATGAATGAGTGGCCTAAATGATTCTTTCGTGGAAGGAGCTGATTGCTTCGTCAACTACAGCTGAAGGCAGGTTTTCAAACGAAACTGTAAATTAGTCACCTGTGCAACACTTGGGTATCTTTAATGCGGGAACGTTTCGCCACACAGTGGCTTCAGCAGTCCATGGGGTAGAATGAGGTAGTGGGGTGGAGAGGGGGAATTAGCAAGCTAGTCACCGCCTTACCCACTTGAAGGGATGGGGTCGAAGTGACAGCAAGCAAGTTTTCCTCTCAGCTCTGATCAAACTAGCACTCAGGATAACCCCAAAAAATATAACTTTGGGTTTTGGTCCTCTCGCAGCTCCGTCCTCTTGCACAGACGTCCTCTCGTAGCGCCTTCCTCTTGCAAAGACGTCCTCTCGCACCGTCTTCCTCTTGCACAAACGTCCTCTCGCAGCGCCTTCCTCTTGCACAGACGTCCTCTTGCAGCGCCTTCCTCTTGCACAGACGTCCTCTCGCAGCGCCTTCCTCTTGCACAGACGTCCTCTCGCAGCGCCTTCCTCTTGCACAGACGTCCTCTCGCAGCGCCTTCCTCTTGCACAGACGTCCTATCGCAGCGGCGTCCTCTGGCAGAATCCCGGGGCTTGTGCGTATCCTGGTATATAACAGGGAAAGATGACTTACTTTCACTATGAAGCTGTAATATGGAAAACCGTAGTATCGCATTGATGATTAATTCAGATTTGCCTAATAACAGTGGGAACAAAAGTTACATATGTTTCCCTGTTATATTTCATTAAGTACAATGGGATTCATTGAAGGTATTGAAATATCCTGTGTCTCAGTGCACATCATGGACTTTAGGAGGGAGTCATATTCCTTGAGCTTTGGACAGTGAAAGGCTGGGGAGCATCTCAAAGAGTAGGTAAGTTTTGAGAGGGACAGGTCAGTAGGTAGAAGGCATCGAGTGTATTATTGTCTTTCATCCTGCCTACCACGAGCCAGACGTCCCAGGCCACATGCTGTGGTCTGCTGCTGCCCAGCTTCATGACATCATGATGTCTGCCTGATGCCACCTCGAGACGTCTGCTGACGTCACAGTGCTGCTGACGCCACCTCGCAACGTCATGCCTGACATCACATCATCATGTGATGTCAGTATTGTCGAGAAGATTGAGAGAAGATATATGTCGTGTTAATTAATTCCTCTCAGTCAGTGTTCTCACATGTTAGTGTATGGCGTAGTGTCAATTTTGTGCACAGAAAAGCATCATTTGCCAGTTTAAGCTATGTTGTACAGCATGTACCGAGGGTGTGTGTAAAGTTTTCCATGTGTCCAGTGTGGTCTTGAGCCCAGACCCCAGAGCAGCATCATAGTGTTGTCACCCGGTGTGACCAGCACATTTGACAGCTGATATTAGTCAGCCCTGAGAGTATGAACCCCTTTTACAGAAAGCACTTATGCTCGTTACTCATAGATGTTCTGCAGAATCGTACCTGCTACGATTCCCATCGAGATTTGTTTCACTTCACCTCCAGACCTTCAGAGTGCAGTTATATGTAGAGAAACAAGTCTGGGGACGCTTAGACTAACCTCTGCCATAACTCCAACTGTCAAGAGAATGACACTCATCAAGCCGCAGTTAGCCCTGTTGGCAGGCGCTGTGTCAGCCTCGTGTCATAGCTTCGGTGAGCTCCTGCACAAAGATGATGTCACTTTGACTGCTAGCTCGCTCACTGCAGTCTGGTGTATGATGTTACGACTCCCATATGTTTTGCCGAGTCGTCTCTGCCACGACTCACTCCACGCTCGCCGGCAGTGACAGCCCCAGCGACAGTACCAGTCGAGAAGTGTCCTCCTAAGTTGCTTGCCAGAAGTCCTGCCCAGTTGCCGAGTTTTGACGATGCCTCATTCAAGGGCACCAGCATGTCGTGCCCCAGGTTGAGTGAAACCCTGCAGTGACTCCAGCGATGACTGCTTCACCGTTCCAGAGGAGACCGTACCCTGTTATGTCACAGCTCAGCCGCAGCGATGTCTCCTGTGTTGCAGTATCTGTCCAGATGCAGGAAGGCGTGCAGAGATGCCCATCGACGCTCACTGCCTATGACCACGATGTTCAGCACACCCCACATGTTTTTTTTCTTTCCTCCCTGTAGGAAGTTTTTTTTTCCGTGTCCATATGTATATATATATGTTTTTATTTTGTGTTCTGTGCCCTGTTCCTACGAGAGAGAGACCGAGTTTTTCATAGCCAAACATGGTCGGGTCGACCATGTGGTAGGTGGCCGAGCAAATGTAGACAGCCTGTACTGTCTGCACAGACAGTCTATGCTGTCTGCCAGCTTAGTTCATATTTTGCACCATGCTGGTGCTGCCACCTTTAGGCCTACCACTTCAGTATGCCCACCCCTGCATCTGCCTCACTCATTCAGCAGCCTTGACTCAGACAACAAGTCCTACTCCTCTCTCCCTCGTGAGCATGGCCCTCCTGGGCCATGGGCACAAACACACAAGCCTGTGTACCCACCACGACTTTGCAAATAAAGTAAGAAGCCTCTGAAGAAGTTTATCATTGACTCCACGCCACTGCATCACGCCAATAATGCTATAAAACAATAGTCTTGGGTCCCAGATACTTATTGTGATGTCTCTCAGTGTAGTCGTGGTGCCCCAACTTATCATTAGGAGAATGTTGCATCTCCTTCCGAGTCTTTTGCTTTCATAGGGAGTGATTTTCGTGTAACAGAATGGTAATCCTTCTAGGATTTTCAAGTGTATATTATCATGTATCTCTCTCGCCTGCGTTCCAGGGAATACAAATCAAGGGACTTCAACCGTTCCCAGTAATTTAGGTGCCTTATCGTACTTACGTGTGCCGTGAAAGTTCTTTGTACACTTGAAGGGGGCAATTAGTGTACAGCAGTATTTCAGCCTAGAGAGAACATGCGATTTGAAGACAATCATCATGGGCTTGGCATCCCTAGTTTTGAAGGTTCTCATTATCCATCCTATTATTTTCCTAGCAGATAAAGTAGATACATTGTTGTAGTCTTTGAAGATGAGATCCTCTGAGATTATCACTCCCAGGTCCTTCAGATTACTTTTTCGCTCTATTGTATGGTTAGAATTTGTCTTATATTCTCATACAGTTTTAATTTCCTCAAGTTTTCCATATCTGAGTAGTTAAAATTTCTCTTCATTGAGCTTCATATTGTTTTGAGTGGCCCATTTGAAGATTTGGTTGATATCCGCTTGGAGTCTTGCGGTGTCTTCAATGGAGGTCACTGTCACGGCAATCCGGGTGACATCCGCAAAGGGAAACACAGAGCTATGGCTTACATCTCTGTCTATGTCAGATATTAGGATGAGGAATAGAATGGGAGCGAGTACTGTGCCTTGTGGAACAGAGCTTTTCACCGTAGCTGCCTCAGACTCTGTTCATTACTACTTTTTGTGTTCTATTTATCAGGAAGTTATAGATCCATCTTCTAATTTTTTTTTGTTATTCCTCTATCACGCATTTTGTGCGCTATTACACCATGGTCACACTTGTTGAAGACTTTTGCAAAGTCTGTGTATACTACATCTGCCTTTTGTTTATCCTCTATAGCATCCAGGACTTTGTCATAGTGGTCCAGTAGCTGGGACAAGCAGGAGCGACCTGCTCTGAACTCGTGTTGCCCTGAGTTGTATAATTGATGGGTATCTAGGTGGTTGGCGATCTTGCTTCTTAGAACGCTTTCCAAGATTTTTAGGATATGGGAAGTTAGTGTTATCATTAAGTAGTTCTTTTCAACTGTTTTACTGCCACCTTTATGGAGAGGGGCTATGTCTGTTTATTTTTAGTGAGTGTGGGACGACCCCTGTGTCCATGCTCCCTCTACATAGAATATTGAAGGCACTTGACAGGGGCTTCTTACAGTGCTTGATAAACATGGAGTTCCATGATTCTGGGTCTGGGGCAGAGTGAATGGACATGTCCTTTACTGCCTTTTCAAAATCTTGTGGTGTTAGGATAATATCAGAGATTATTTAGATGACCAAAATTTGGGTCTCGTTACCCAGACCCTAAGTCTGGGTAACGGCCCACTGAACACTGACTCGTATTGGGACTTGAGTATCTCACTCATTTCATGGCTGTCGTCCGTGCATGTCCTATCTGGCCTCAGCAGACTGTACAGTCATCTGTGATGTGGTTGCATATAGTCTAATTTTCAGTTGATTATTCGTCGCTCATGTGGCCTCAAGTGCTTTATAGCATGTAAGTCAACTGCCTCCTTTTTATGGCAATACTGGCACTAGTGATTTCTCAGCAGATTTAACTTAACATTTATTTGAGATTGGGAATGAATTGAAAAATTAGAACCTGATACGAAATTAAAACCAAACAGCATTGCAGTGATTAGGTGATAAAACGATTACTTTAACAATGGGAAATTCCCATAGAATAAGGGTAATATCAAAGGAAGTTGGCTGAGACATGGCATGGCTGTGTTAGTGGTGAAAATGGGAAGGTTGTAGTGCACCCTGATAACCTCTCAGTGTAAGCAGTTGTAACAGAAAATATGCAGTTGGAAGACAAGTTAGATAGCGCATTATTCACAGAAGATGGTATTGAGCAGGTGATAAAATGTTCAACACTACACATACGAGTAGCAGATAAGAGGAAGGAACGTTGGCCACCACAACTTTATAAACTTGTTGAATAGTTCAGTGACCTCCCATAGTTATTGAAAAATTGTGGAAGTGATTAAAAAAGATGACCAAAGACCTGAGAATAGCAGAAAACTGGGAGAAGAAATGGTGGATTATCACCAACCTTTTGACAAAATACTAATCAGCATCACTGGATATTACTCTGTGTCGAGAAAAAAATATTGATAAACTACCATCAGAGGCATTCCTATTATAATGAAAAGCAAAAATAAGATCTTTGCCTACGAATTTGACAGGTTATTGCATTTCACGACACGTCAGCAAGAAGGTAAACACAGCAAAAGCCTAACTACATCAGCTGTTTAAATTCCGCCAGGCCGCGGCGCACATCAATAAACACTTAAATGAGATGAATGATAAGACCGATAACAGAACATCCAAATCGTACATGTTGAAACTATAGAGTCCAAAACAAGGCCCTTCGTTTATCACTAACTGCTGAAAGATGGAGTTCAAATGGAAGATCAACACAGATTGGCGTAATCAACGTCAGAATCGTCAAACTCAAGAAACGCCAGCTGTATGATTTGAACTTTCTCTTCTTACCTGACAGAGAAAACCCAACCCAACTGATTAACCCCACAGACTATGTGATCTGTGAAACTCAAGGCAAACCCACGGGTTAATCTGACAATATACATTACGACGTTGTATTAAAAAGGATGACTTCCCAGGGCCAATGATACTGAATAATCTTCCTTGATATACTAAAGACTAGACAATATTTGAACCAGACATTGTATAAAATAGTTAAATCCATCACACATGAACACCTGAATATGTCACCACCATGAACACGACCGCAGGTCATACAAGCACTAGACAGTGAACCACCTGCTGGCCTACCCAGGGCCTACAATTGTGCCTTCTGAGCAGTGACTCTCTACCGTTAATTAACATCTCTACTTCATAATGGAAAGCAGACCCACACCTACCTCACGAGTTTACATGTAAACACCGTTTTTTATATAAGTTTATTCAGGTATACACAAATACAGTTACATAGATTATCATACATAGCAGCATATGTGTAGACAACTTAGGATTACCTAAAAAAGTCAGACAAAGTGACTTATTTCCATTGGAGTCCTTGTGATAATTATTATTTACATTTAAAAGTTAAAAACAGGTAAGTATGTTAACTATGTAAAAGCAGTTACAATAAAAGAAGATATTATAAGGGAGAGGTAAAATTAGTTATTTTCGTACAAGAAATCACTCTCCCTTTCTGTAGTCTTATTCACGAGGCACATTATGGCTCTCTTCTTGAACTGGCTTATGTTATTACAGGCTTTGACATGTGCAGGCAGTCTATTCCACTTTTTCATTGCTGTACTGAAAAATGTCTTTGAAGCCTGACCACTGACTCTAGGTACTGCAAAATTGTTCTTCCTTCCCCTAGTTCTGTAAGTACATTAGTTCCCGGCCTGTGAGCAAGTGTGAGAAATTTATAAAACGTAATCCGTGTCCATCTCACGCTATGCAAAAACTCAATGCACATAAAAGGCCCTAAAATCTGGAATTCATTACCTGTAAATATAAAAGAAACACTACCTGTTTATAAATTCAAGTCTCTTCTCAAAGTTCACTTACTCACTCAAAACCAAATAAATACTGAATAACTGAACCATATAAATTGTATATCCTAAATGTTACTCACAATTATATCACACAAATGTTAAACCTAACTTTGATAATTTTTTTTTTTAAATACACTACCTGAATGAACAACAATGCAAGCAACCATATGACCTGTCTTTGTAATACTCATTTGTATTTTATAGTAATCTGTTTACAATAATGTCTTATCACTGATTTCATCATTACTTAGTTAATCTTAAGTTAATTTTAAGCCAGCCCGTAATGCTATGCATAGTATAAGTGGCTTTGGCATGCTGCTCTTATCTGTATTTTTTTTGTACCTCTGTATGTATGCTAAAATTTGTAAATAAATAAATAAAATAAATAATTTAGCTTTAGTTGATTTACTCTGTCTTCAACGTTCAGCATATCTAGTTGTTGTAATTCATCCTGGTCTACATAATCTTTTGGACCCAAGTCCAGAATGAATCTCACCATTTTGTTCTGGGTGGTTTGTAGCCTATTTTTCGTTTTTTTGTTAAGGCAAAAATTTGATACAATGAATTCTTCAATACTTGTCCAACCTTTGGACGAAGACCAACTTACACTAGTGGATGGTTCCACTGTGATCCCGCCTCCTCCTGCTTCCACTCACCTGTCTACAGTATATAAGCCACTTCTCCGGCTATATGCTGTACTTTCTACAAGAGTGATGGACTGAACACATCGATTCAAGGCTGAGGGACTGATTACCTCAAACTCCTCCTCTCCTTACCCCTCTCTGCTTTGTATTGGACTGAAGAAGTCACTGTGTGGCAAAACATTTCCTTAATAAAGATTCCCGTATGTTGCATAAGTGTTTCAATCATCAACCAACACCAACAATGAACACCATTAGATATCCCTTGATAATGTTTATGAGGAAACATTTTAATATAGTGCTAGAGAACCTATATGTTTGTCATATTCGGCTGCCCTACCGCCAGAAGACTCATTGAACGCGTGCGAGAGGAGCGCTGCTGCCATTGTGACCAGATGGTCCCCAACCCACTAGTGCACTACCTATTCGACTGCCCAGCGACGGTGCCACTCCGACGGAGGCACTTCCCAATGGCACCTGGGGACCCGACCCGAGAAGACATCGTAGCCCGGCTGGTGTACCTGGCCGTCCGAGACCTGGGAACTCTCATCCCCGTCCTGGCTGTCCACCCGCCGCCTCGATGACAACGCCACATATAGACGATGATTCGCCACTACCTCTCCTGTCTTTCGACTCTCCTACCCCTCCTTTCTTCCTGTCTTTCACCCCCTACCTTCCCTTCCCCACCGCTTAAAAAAAAATCCAATGGAACCTATATTAGTTTACTAGGTAGAAGCCTGAACTTACCTAGAGCCCATGCCACACAACCAACAATTGTTGGGGCAACAAGTGCCCGAAGACCCTGGGCCCTAGAGACGCCTGCTGATGAAGCCAAAGTGGACGCCTGCTGATGAAGACCAAGATGACGCCTGCTGATGAAGATACGAAGTGAGACGACACTCCTCCCCGGGGAGTCACCGCAAGAGAGATGTTACCCTCCACCCGCAGGGCCGAAGAAAGAAGACAGAAGAAAGAAGAAGATGAACGACACCCCCAACCCAGGGGCCACTGCCGGGTCACCATCTGGAGAAGACCCGGGCCGGAAGTACCGGCAAATCCTTGTGCAGCAGTTAGTTATCTTTGTTCTGAAACTTTTCGCCTACACAGTAGGTGACAGCAGAAGCTGTAGTGATGTAAAGACGATGTAATGAATCCATCACCCTTGATGGATTCATTATATCGTCTTCACATCTCTACTCCTGCTGCCTCCTCTGTACTCGACTGAAAAAGCCTACTGTGTGGGCGAAACGTTTCGGAATCAAGATACCTAAATAATCCACACACAGGAGGGAGAAGCTTACTACGACGTTTCGGTCCGATTTGGACCCTTTTGAAGGCTTACTCAGCCCTGTAACAGCTTCAGACAGTATTACCAAGGCTGGATCCTATTCTAGTGGACTTATTGGTTGAAAGCTTCACTTTTGACCAATAATAAACTTAGTCCTTTCAGCCTTGATCTCCATGCTAGATGTTTTAATAATCACCACGTGTTTTAGGTATTGTACTTATCATGAAGAGTGATTTCTTAAGCAGTGGATAACCTGTCTCTCTTTCCAGCTTGGAATGACAGATCGGGTCACCTGCCAACCAACGAGAAGTGTTGAAGGAGACGGACTTTTGCAAAAGTCCGGAGACGTCATTTTTTTGTATCTACCTACCTGATTAACTGTAGGCGACAGCAGACAACAACCCCTCATCTTTGTAGTGGTAAAGAACCTGCTTTCCTGTCATCTGGACTGACTATTCAAGGCTGTAGACTCTGTGAAGAACTAGTCGTTGGGTTGTCACCAACACCTGTGACCCCCCACATCATCAGTAACGGCTACAATTTCTACAAGACGGTGTCAACCTCTACCAGACACCCCAGTATAATTGTACATATTAGCGTTGAATTCTTATGTCATTTTTTCATTTCATTTTTCATTTTTCTTTCAAATAGGATACACCTTTATGTTTCACTATTTTATCTTTGCATTAATAAATAATAAAGTGTTTATCTTTGTGAATTATTATTTCTTTTTCTATTCATTAATTTTCCTGAGGAGGAGCTAACCTTGGTAATACTGTCTGAAGTTGTTACAGGGCTGAGTAAGTCTTCACAACCAATTACGAAGTCACACTAACACGAAAGAGTTTCATGTCCTGGACCGGGTCTTCTTTATACGGTGACCCGCCAGTGGCTCCCGAAGTGTCGGAGTCTGTACAAGTGATGAAGCGTTCACAACCCTATGGTGGAGGCAGTCCTATGGTGGAGGTAGCCCTATGGTGGAGGCAGCCTTATGGTGGAGGTAGCCCTATGGTGGAGGCAGTCCTATGATGGAGGCAGCCCTATGGTGGAGGTAGCCCTATGGTGGAGGTAGCCCTATGGTGGAGGCAGCCCTATGATGGAGGCAGCCCTATGGTGGAGGTAGCCCTATGGTGGAGGCAGCCCTATGATGGAGGTAGCCCTATGGTGGAGGTATCCCTATGGTGGAGGCAGCCCTATGGTGGAGGTAGCCCTATGGTGGAGGCAGCCCTATGATGGAGGTAGCCCTATGGTGGAGGTATCCCTATGGTGGAGGCAGCCCTATGGTGGAGGTAGCCCTATGGTGGAGGCAGCCCTATGATGGAGGTAGCCCTATGGTGGAGGTATCCCTATGGTGGAGGCAGCCCTATGATGGAGGCAGCCCTATGGTAGAGGCAGCCCTATGATGGAGGCAGCCCTATGGTGGAGGTAGCCCTATGGTGGAGGCAGCCCTATGATGGAGGTAGCCCTATGGTGGAGGTAGCCCTATGGTGGAGGCAGCCCTATGATGGAGGCAGCCCTATGATGGAGGCAGCCCTATGGTGGAGGTAGCCCTATGGTGGAGGCAGCCCTATGATGGAGGTAGCCCTATGGTGGAGGTATCCCTATGGTGGAGGCAGCCCTATGATGGAGGCAGCCCTATGGTAGAGGCAGCCCTATGGTGGAGGCAGCCCTATGGTAGAGGCAGCCCTATGACAAAGGCACGGTGAGTCTTCTGTAGATCAAGTGGAGTACCTCTTATAGTCCTATGACAAGGGCGCCGTGAGCCGTCTTCCTGTTAAGTAGATTAATAATAATAATAATAATAATAATAATAATAATAATAATAATATCTTTATTTACTACAAGTATATGTACAAGGTATACAGGCCTAGCTGACATCAATGACATACTACTATATACAAAGCCCTTTGTTATGCAGAGCATTTCGGGCAAATTAGGTCAGTTTTGTTCCAGGATGCGACCCACATCAGTCAACTAACTCCCAGTTACCCATTTTACTGATGGGTTAACATAGACAACCGGTGTTAAGAAACACGCCCAGTTTTTCTACCCACCCTGGGAATCGAACGCAGACCCTCGCCCTGTGAAGCGAGAGTTTTAGCGATCAGGCCACGGGGCACTATTTATAGCCCTAAGGCGGGGGCAGCCTTATGACAAGAGCACGGTGACTCAACTCCAATTGAGCCATTTCTGGCACTCAGGCCGCAATCCGAGTGCTAGAATGACTCAGGAGATTCTCAACAAGAGTAGTGAACACCTAACGTCTGAGAGAAGTTTTGTATTCATGTAGGTTTGCTAGGACGGGTCCTGGTCTGGGTCTTCTCCATGAGGTGACCCGCCAGTAGCTGCCGAAGAAGTGTCAGAATTGGTACAAGTAATGTACCGTCTACAGCCCTATGGCAGGGGCACGGTGAGCATTCATGTCATGTGGTGTACCGTTTCCAGTCCTACAGCACGGTGAGTCTTCTGAAGGTCAAGTGGAGTACCGCTTATAGCCCTATGACAAGAACGTAGTGAGACGTCTTTGTGTCAAGAAGAGTACCATTTACAGCCATATGGGAGGGGCAGCCTTGTGATAAGGTCACGGCGTGACAGGTGTTGTTTAATGTTCGCCAGTACACGGCCTGGCATGGATCTTAATTATAAAATGACCCATCAGTGGTGCATCTTGTAAGCTGCAGGCAGAGTTGTAGCAGGAGTCCATGGTCGCAGCTGCACTGACGGATTCATTTCATCTCAACTTGCCCTCGCTCTACAGAATGTAACTCTCTGGACTCGCTTTGACCATTCCACGGTGAGCATTCATGTGGAGTACTGTTTACAGCCCTATGGAGGGGAGGGGAGACAGATCTATGGCAAGAGTGCGATGAGTCGTCTTCGTGACAAGTGGAGTACCGCTTACAACCCTATGACAGGGCCAGCCCTATGAGTGAGCCAGTATATATAGGTGAAGGGGACAGGCACGGGACAAAGAAAGAAAGAAAAAGAAATAGTGGTAGTGGTAATGCTGGTAATGGAAGTAATAGTAGAAGTGGGGTAAGTATGAGGACAAGAGAATGGAGCACAGCAGGGGAGCTACGGACCCACGAGGAGTAGAACCAAAAACATGTGGCGGAGGGGGGAAGGAGCGGAGAAATTGAAGGATATAACATACTAAGGGAGAAGAAAGGAAAACAAAGAAAGAAAAAATGGAAAAAAATGGGAAAGAAGAAGTAGGGAAAGGAAGAGAAGAAAGGATCAGGTCAAGACTCGAGTGTTCTGATTTTCGAAGCATTTGAAAATGTAATTAGAAAAGAAGACATCTACAGAGATGGAGCCAAAATTAAAATTCATACTAGGTAAGTTGTATATAAGGAATGATTCAATAAGACGACCTTCACACTCACTGTTTTGTTACGTCATGTTTATCATATACTAGAGCACCATTGATCACAGTATGGCTCACTGATTACATTCTGGATGTCATCCGTGGGATTGATAGAATGTTTGCTGTTACTGATACGTGCTTCTCGAGAACGTTAATGGCTACTACATATATCATCTATCGAAACCGTTCTATCTTGATATTTCACTTATGATAAACAGTACTATGCCAGGTATCTACCAGTTCCCTGATGTCAGATGAATGGATTATCTTAAACACTCGACGATTCACTAACATTCACCAGCATAACGTGGAAGAAGACATTGTTGTACAGCAAAACGTTTCCGTAAAATTTCCGTACATTAAACTATTTAGGGTGTCCCGTAGCTCGGTCGCTAGCGCACTCACCTCACACGCTGAGGTCCGGATATCGAATCCCCGGTACGGCTGGAAAACATTAAGACATGTTTCCTTAAGACGCCTGTTGTACATGTTCACACATCAGTATAAAATGGGTACCTAGCCGTTAGTGGACTGGTGTAGGTCGCATCCTGGGACAAAACTAACCCAATTTACCCGAAATGCTCTGCATAACAAGCGGCTTTCTATATAGGAGTATGTCATTGATGTCAGCTATGGTTTGTATACCTTGATTCTCAGGCAAGATATATGGACCATGCTTTTTGTAACAGAGATAGGAAGGCCAGACAGAGAGTGTGCCTCCCAGTAGCTGGTGTTCATGACATAGTCAGCAGGTTGGATAATATTATGTCAGGTAATGGGAACAAATCCATTATTTGTCTTAGAGCTGGTGGAAATGACATCATGAAGGGTAAGAGACAATAGCTGCTGGATAAGTACAGGTCAGTCATATAAGTTGTCAGGTCTAAGGGAGGGAACCCAATCATATGTAGCATCTTGAATAGAAGGGAAGTGGGCAATGAATCGATGTCTAGGGCAACTGGTATAAATTGCTGGCTAGACAGGTACTGCAAGGAACTTGCAATCCCATTCATTGATAACTGGGACAAATTCTATGGCAAGCAGGATATGTATGCATGGGACAGGGTTCATCTCTCTGGGGTTGGAGTGGTTGCATTAGCCAGTTCGATTGAGGGGGTAATTGATGACTTATCTAGGCCTTTAAACTGATAGATTATAGAGGTATGGGTGTTTGTGGGAAACAGTCAGGCTCCAGTAAGAGTTGAAAACATCAGATATTACCAGGATACTCCTGGGATATGTTTAAACGACAATTTTCGAAATAAAGTTTCTAGTACAGGCAAAGCAATTGCTTAACAAACAAAGAGAGATAGTAGAGGGCAACGAGTAACTAGCTCCCTTAAGGTTTACTCTACAAATAGCAGGAATCTAAGAAATAAGATAGATGAGCTAAGATTATTGCTTTAACAGTGACCTGGTTCAACGTGAAAGATAGAGAAATGCCTTTTGAATGCAACATACAGGGTTATAAACTATTCCATACTGATAGGGTCAACAGGAACGGTGGTAGAGTGGCGATGTATGTCAGAGATAATTTAAATTATTGTGTTCGACAAGATGTAAGATTAGAAACAACAGACACGGAATCTGTTTGGCTGCAGTTTCTCGAAAGTCGTGAAAAATTAATTTTGGGTGTGATTTATGGGCCCCCAAACCTTGATAGGGAGTGCAGTAGGCTGCTATGGGAACAGATTCATAAGGCGACTAGATATGAAAATATTGTGTTAATGGGAAATTTTAACTTTAGACAAATTGACTGGAACAATGAGAGGAAATCTTGAGTCTAGTGACTTTCTTGATACGGTTCAAGACTGCTTTTTAAAATAATTTGTGACAGAACCAACTAGAGGAAACAATCTGCTTGACTTGGTTCTTGCCAACGAAGAATCACTAGTTAATAATCTTGAGGTTAGTGATGAGCTTGGGGAAAGTGATCACAAATCTCTTAGTTTCAATATATCATGGAATTACCCAGATAACTGTAATCAAGTCGCTGTCCCAGATTTCCACTTGGCCGACTTCCTGGGTATGAGAAATTACCTGGGTGGGCTAAATTGGGACGACCTTACTATGTGTCAGGTAGGTAGAGTTGTTTGCCAATATGACGTATTTCTGAGCATGGTGCTGGCTGCCCAGATGACTTTTGTCCTGAGTAGGGAATTTAGATTAACAAAAATGATCCCAAATGGATAAACAATAGATTAAAACATTGGTCAAAAGAGAGGCATATATAGGCATATCTAAAGAGAGAAAGGGCAGTTGTGAAATCAATATATTCAATTAAAGAAAGAAACAAAAAAAAGGAATACGATAAGCAAAAAGTGGTTAAGAGGCTAAAGTCGCAAGGGATTCGTAGACTAACCCAAAAGGGTTCTTTCATGTATACAGAAGTAAGATTAGGAACAAGATTGGCCCACTTAAGAGTAACTCAGGTCAGATCACTGATATTGATAAGGAAATGTGTGAACTTTTCAATACCTACTTCCTCTCAGTCTTTACTCAGGTAGATACTAGCGAAATTCCAGAAATAAGAAATTACGTAGAACAGGACGATAATAAACTATACACGATTAGGGTAGCTAGTGACATGGTCCTCAGACAAATAGAGAAATTAAAAACTAACAAATCCCCAGGCCCTGATGAACTGTTGGAAGGGTTTTAAAGGAATGTAAAGAGGAAGTTAGCATACCTATGGCTAATCTTTTCAGTGTATCACCACAAACTGGCATACGCCCAGACAAGTGGAAAATGGCAAATGTAATACCTATTTACAAGGCAGGTGACAGGTCCTTAGCTTCGAACTATAGATCAGTAAGCCTTACCTCCAAAGTTGGTAAATTTATGGAATCAATAATTGCCGAAGCAATTCGTAGCCATCTTGATAAGGACAGATTGATTAATGAATCTCAGCACTGTTTTACAAAGGGGCGCTCCTATCATACGAATTTAATAACTTTCTTCACTATGGTATTTGAGGAGGTATTAAATATGATATTGTGTATATGGATTTCACTAAGGGTTTCGATCGAGTTCCACATCAGAGACTGTTGAGAAAGTTGGAGATTGAGACACTTACGCAACATATGGGAATATTTACTGAGGAAACGTTTCGCCACACAGTGGCTTCATCAGTCCAATACAAATCAGAAAGGTGTAAGGAGAGGAGTAGTTTGAGGTAATCAGTTCCTCAGCCTGGAGTCGATGTGTTCAGCCCATCAATCTTGTAAAATGTACAGCGTAGGGCCGTAGACGGGATCTTGATACAAAAAATTCTTCCAAACTTGTCCAACCTTTGGACGAAGACCTACTTCGACTAGCGGATGGTACCACTATGATCCCGCCTCCTCCTGCTTCGCCTCGCCTGTCTACAGTATATAAGCCACGTCTATGGCCCTATGCTGTATTTTCTACAAGACTGATGGACTGAACATATCGACTCCAGGCTGAGGGACTGATTACCTCAAACTCCTCCTCTCCTTACACCTTTCTGCTTTGTATTGGACTGATGAAGCCACTGTGTGGCGAAACGTTTCCTCAGTAAAGATTCCCATATGTGTGTCTCAATAACTTGTGTCATCACAACTGTTGAGAAAAATTAAGGCACACGCAATAGGAGGAGAATTTTTTTCCTGGGTAGAGGCATGGTTGACAAATAGGCAGCAGAGAGTTTGCATAAATGGGGAGAAATCAGAATGGGAGCACGTCACCAGCGGTGTTCCACAGGGGCCATGATGATGACACCAAGACAGTTTATTCTAATGAGGACAGAGCACTCCAGGATGATTTGAATAGACTGATGCCGTGGTCGGAGAAGTGGCAGATTCAGTTTAATATAGACAAAGGCAAAGTTCTAAATGTTGGACAGGAAAATTACCATGCCACATATAAACTAAATAATGTAGATTTTAATATTACGGTTAGCAGTAATCTGAAACCAAAACAGTGCATAAGTGTTCGCAATAAAGCTAACAGAATCCTTGGCTTCATAGCAAGAAGTATATATAATAGTCTTCAGGTTGTTCTTCAGCTCTATATATCTTCGGTTAGGCCTTATTTAGATTATGCTGTGCAGTTTTGGTCACTATATTACAGAATGGATATAAATGTTGTGGAAAAAGTGCAAAAGAGGATGACAAAGTTGATCCCATGTATCAGAAATCTTCCTTATGAGAACAAACTGAGGATCCTGAATGTGCACTCTCTAGAAAGGCATAAAATTAGGGGGATATGATTGAAGTGTATAAATGGAAAACAGGAATTAATAAAGGGGATATAAATAGCGTGCTAAAAATATCTAACATAGACAGGACTCGCAGCAATGGTTTTAAAATGGAAAAATTCAGATTCAGGAAGGATATAGGAAAGTACTGGTTTGGTAATAGAGTTGTGGATGAGTGGAACAAACTCTCGAGTACCGTCATAGAAGCTAAAACGTTGTGTAGTTTAAAAAATAATTTAGATAAATACACGAGTGGGTGTGTGGGCGTGAGCTGGACCTGACTAACTTGTGCTACTAGGTCAGATGCCGTGCTCCGTACTGATAAAGCCACTGGATGGTGAAACGTCTACATTAAAGATACCCAGATATTGCACATGTGTCTTAACTTTCATCAAAACTGTGAGGTGTTGAATATGTGTAACTGACTAACGTCTCCACTAGTGCATCAACAAGGATCACCATAACTGAAAATATACACATGATCAATGTATGCAAGCTGCACAGTCTTGAAACTTCTATATTTGCAGCACATTATGCAAAACAAGAAAAGTAAAAATAATTCTTTTGAAATATTTGTAATGAAATATTAATGAATATACGTCAATAATTGTGGTTATGGTAGATGATTCTTAGATGATATTAGTATTTGTGATGTTATTGGTTTAGAAAATCTGTAAGTTGAAGAACAAGACACTTGTGCAATATATGGGAATCTTTATTGTGGAAACTTTTCCCGAGCTAATGGCTTCTTCAGTTAAATACAGAGACAAACGGTGGAAGATGTGGAGTCTGAGGTAATCAGTCCCTCAGCCTGTAGTTGATGTGGTCAGTCCAATCTTGATGAAAGAACAACATATACCTGGAGAAGTGACTTATGTAATGAAATCAGGTGAGATGAAGCAGCAGGAGGCTCTAGTGTGCAATATTTAATATGTTGTTTATAATTAAAATTACACGTAAGAATGGATGATGATGTTGGCAGCCAGGGTTTATGACGGGTGTTTCTCAGTGTTACTTATTATGTTGGATGTACTGAAACT
>NW_027200720.1:0-17661 GCF_038502225.1 Cherax quadricarinatus
TCAATAGCACTCGTTCGTGGTTACAATAATATAAAATACTGTTCGTATTACTAGTACACCAAACAGGGACTAGAATGAAATTAGCCTAGTGTCCTTGGGTAGCGAGCACAACATTCACTTCTGCTGGATGCGCTAATCTTAAAAATCGTGTGGTCCAGTCGATTAAGGCGTCATGTGTTTTTGCCATCCATGATGAGGCCAGAGCAGCATGGGTTCGAGACCTTGGCAAGTGAAGAGTTGTTATTGCTCAATACCACTCGTTCGTGGCTAAAATAATATAAAAAAACTGTTCGTTGCGCTAGTACACAAAATACGAACTAGAATGAAATTAGCCTAGAGTCATTCACACCATCGTGTGTCCTTGGGTAGTGAGTTCAACATTCAGTTCACCTGCATGTGCTACTCTTAAGGTTCGTATGGTCCAGTTGATTAGGGCGTCAAGTGATTACGCCCATCATGAATAAAGCCAAAGCAGCATGGGTTCGAGTCCTTGGCTAGTGCATCGCTGTTGTTGATCAATACCACTTGTTGGTGATTGCAGTAACATGTAATACTGCTCCTTGTGCAAGTATACCAAACAGGGACATGAATGAATTTAGCCTAGCGACTCTCTGATCGCGAGTTCTATTCCTTTTCGTGGTAATGGTTGTTTGCAATCGTGTCATTAAAATTTCGTGAGTCGAGTCATCCACACCATTGTGTGCCCTTGGGTAGCGAGTACAACATTCAGTTCTGCTGGATGCGGTAATCTTAAGGATCTTATGGTCCAGTGGATTAGGGTGGGTTAGGGTGTCTGCCATGACGCAGGCCAAAGCACAATTGGTTCGAGTTCTTGGCTAGTGCAGTGTTGTTATTGATCAATACAACTCGTTCGCGGTTATAATAATATAATATACTGCTCGTTATATTAATACACCAAACAGGGACTAGAATGAAATTAGCCTAGAGTCATGCACACAATCATGGATCCTTGGGTAGCAAGTACAACATTCAGTTCTGCAAAGAGAGCAAATGAGAGAGTGGGTGAGATGTTATCAACAAATTTTGTTGAAAATAAGAAAAAGTTTTGGAGTGAGATTAACAAGTTAAGAAAGCCTAGAGAACAAATGGATTTGTCAGTTAAAAATAGGAGAGGAGAGTTATTAAATGGAGAGTTAGAGGTATTGGGAAGATGGAGGGAATATTTTGAGGAATTGTTAAATGTTGATGAAGATAGGGAAGCTGTGATTTCGTGTATAGGGCAAGGAGGAACAACATCTTGTAGGAGTGAGGAAGAGCCAGTTGTGAGTGTGGGGGAAGTTCGTGAGGCAGTAGGTAAAATGAAAGGGGGTAAGGCAGCCGGGATTGATGGGATAAAGATAGAAATGTTAAAAGCAGGTGGGGATATAGTTTTGGAGTGGTTGGTGCAATTATTTAATAAATGTATGGAAGAGGGTAAGGTACCTAGGGATTGGCAGAGAGCATGCATAGTTCCTTTGTATAAAGGCAAAGGGGATAAAAGAGAGTGCAAAAATTATAGGGGGATAAGTCTGTTGAGTATACCTGGCAAAGTGTATGGTAGAGTTATTATTGAAAGAATTAAGAGTAAGACGGAGAATAGGATAGCAGATGAACAAGGAGGCTTTAGGAAAGGTAGGGGGTGTGTGGACCAGGTGTTTACAGTGAAACATATAAGTGAACAGTATTTAGATAAGGCTAAAGAGGTCTTTGTGGCATTTATGGATTTGGAAAAGGCGTATGACAGGGTGGATAGGGGGGCAATGTGGCAGATGTTGCAGGTGTATGGTGTAGGAGGTAGGTTACTGAAAGCAGTGAAGAGTTTTTACGAGGATAGTGAGGCTCAAGTTAGAGTATGTAGGAAAGAGGGAAATTATTTCCCAGTAAAAGTAGGCCTTAGACAAGGATGTGTGATGTCACCGTGGTTGTTTAATATATTTATAGATGGGGTTGTAAGAGAAGTAAATGCGAGGGTCTTGGCAAGAGGCGTGGAGTTAAAAGATAAAGAATCACACATAAAGTGGGAGTTGTCACAGTTGCTCTTTGCTGATGACACTGTGCTCTTGGGAGATTCTGAAGAGAAGTTGCAGAGATTGGTGGATGAATTTGGTAGGGTGTGCAAAAGAAGAAAATTAAAAGTGAATACAGGAAAGAGTAAGGTTATGAGGATAACAAAAAGATTAGGTGATGAAAGATTGGATATCAGATTGGAGGGAGAGAGTATGGAGGAGGTGAATGTATTCAGATATTTGGGAGTGGACGTGTCAGCGGATGGGTCTATGAAAGATGAGGTGAATCATAGAATTGATGAGGGGAAAAGGGTGAGTGGTGCACTTAGGAGTCTGTGGAGACAAAGAACTTTGTCCTTGGAGGCAAAGAGGGGAATGTATGAGAGTATAGTTTTACCAACACTCTTATATGGGTGTGAAGCATGGGTGATGAATGTTGCAGCGAGGAGAAGGCTGGAGGCAGTGGAGATGTCATGTCTGAGGGCAATGTGTGGTGTGAATATAATGCAGAGAATTCGTAGTTTGGAAGTTAGGAGGAGGTGCGGGATTACCAAAACTGTTGTCCAGAGGGCTGAGGAAGGGTTGTTGAGGTGGTTCGGACATGTAGAGAGAATGGAGCGAAACAGAATGACTTCAAGAGTGTATCAGTCTGTAGTGGAAGGAAGGCGGGGTAGGGGTCGGCCTAGGAAAGGTTGGAGGGAGGGGGTAAAGGAGGTTTTGTGTGCGAGGGGCTTGGACTTCCAGCAGGCATGCGTGAGCGTGTTTGATAGGAGTGAATGGAGACAAATGGTTTTTAATACTTGACGTGCTGTTGGAGTGTGAGCAAAGTAACATTTATGAAGGGGTTCAGGGAAACCGGCAGGCCGGACTTGAGTCCTGGAGATGGGAAGTACAGTGCCTGCACTCTGAAGGAGGGGTGTTAATGTTGCAGTTTAAAAACTGTAGTGTAAAGCACCCTTCTGGCAAGACAGTGATGGAGTGAATGATGGTGAAAGTTTTTCTTTTTCGGGCCACCCTGCCTTGGTGGGAATCGGCCAGTGTGATAATAAAAAAAAAAAAATATATATATATATATATATATATATATATATATATATATATATATATATATATATATATATATATATATATATATATATATATATATATATAAGAACTGAATGTTCTACGCGCTACCCAAGGACACACGATGGTGAGGATGACTAGAGACTAATTTCATTCTAGTCCCTGTTTGGTGTACTAGCACAACGACTAGTATTTTATACTGTTGTAATCACGAACAAGTGGTATTGATCAATAACAACACTGCACTAGCCAAGGACTCGAACCCATGCTACTTTCGCCTGCCTCATGGTGGGCAAAAGCACATGACACCCTAATCCTCTGAACCATACGATCATTAAGAGTAGTGCATCCATCAGAACTGAATGTTGTACTTGATACCCAAGGTCACAGAATGGTGTGGATGAATTTACACTAATTTCATTCTAGTCCCTCTTTGGTGTGCTAGCACAACGAGCAGTATTTTATATTATTGTAACCAAGAACAAGTGGTATTGGAAAATAACAACACAGCACTAGCCAAGGAGTCGAACCCATGCTGCTTTTGCCTGCCTCATTGTGGGTGAGAACATAGTATGCCCTAATGCACTCGACCATACGATCCTTAAGAGTGCGGGCATCCAGCAGAACTGAATGTTGTACTCGCTACCCAAGGACACACGATGGTGTGGATGACTCTAGGCTAATTTCATTCTAGTCCCTGTTTGGTGTACTAGCACAACGAGCTGTATTTTCTATCATTGTAACCATGAACGAGTGGCATTGATCAATAACAACACTGAACTAGCCAAGGACTCGAACCCATTGTGATTTGGCCTGCCTCATGGAGGGAAAAACAGATGGCGCCCTAGAACAACATTTCGTTCTGCTGTATGCGCTACTCTTAAGTATCGAATGATCAAGTGCTTTAGTGCGTCATGTGTTTTCGCTCTCCGTGATGCAGGCCAAAGCAGTATGAGTTCGAAACCTTGGCTAGTGTATCGTTGTTGTTGATCAATACCACTTGTTCGTGATTACAATAACCTAAAATACTGCTCTTTGTGATAGTATACCAAACAGGGACTTGAATGAAATTAGCTTAGAGACTCTCTTATCACGGGTTCTATTCCTTTCCGTGGTAATGTTTGTTTGCAATCGTGTCATTACGATTTCGTCAGGCGAGTCATCCACACCATTGTGTGCCCTTGGGTAGCGAGTACAACATTCAGTTCTGCTGGATGCGGTAATCTTAAGGATCGTATGGTCCACTGGATTAGGGTGTCATGTGTTTTTGCCCGCCATGAGGCAAGCCAAAGCAGCATGGGTTCGAGTCTTTATCTAGTGCAGTGTTGTTATTGATCAATACCACTCGTTCGTGGTTACAATAATCTAAAATACTGCTCGTTGTGCTAGTACACCAAACAGGGACTAGAATGAAATTAGAGTAGAGACTCTCTGATCGTGGGTTCTATTCCTGTCGGAGGTATTGTTTGTTTGTAATCATGTCATTACGATTTTGTGAGTCGAGTTATCCACACAATCATGTGTCCTTGGGATGCGAGTAAAACATTCACTTCTGCTGGATGCGTTACTTTCAAGGACAACTACAATACCTTCTTCATGGCCGCTAAAACTCACCCATCCTTTTGGATAGGACCTACTTCCACTGGGAAATCCTGCCTACCAGTGACTATGCCCTCGTCTGCTACACGTCCTTATCCAATCATGCCAATATACCCTCCAGTCTTCTTGCCTTTGCTCCTGATTCTCCTCCACCACGATGCTGTGAACACTAACTCCAAGGCAGAGGGACTGATTTCCTTATGTTTTGTATATAGTTCTACTCATAAGCAGCGTATGGTCCAGTGGAATAGGGCGTCATGTGTTTTCACCCACCATGAGGAAGGCCAAAGAAGCATGGCTTCCAGTCCTTGGCTAGTGCAGTGTTGTTATTGATCAATACCTCTCGTTCGTAGTTACAATAATATAATGTGCTGCTCGTTGTGCTAGTACACCAAACAGGGACTAGAATGAAATTAGCCTAGAGTCATTCACACCATTGTGAGTCCTTGGGTAGCGAGTACAACATTCAGTTCTCCTGGATGCGCTGTGCTTAAGGATCGTATGATCCAGTGGATTAGGGCGTCATGAGTTTTCCCCCACCATGAGGCAAACCAAAGCAGCATGGGTTCAAGTTCTTGGATAGTGCAGTGTTGTTATTGATCAATAGCACTCGTTCGTGGTTACAATAATATAAAATACTGTTCGTATTACTAGTACACCAAACAGGGACTAGAATGAAATTAGCCTAGAGTCATCCACACCATCATGTGTCCTTGGGTAGCGAGCACAACATTCACTTCTGCTGGATGCGCTAATCTTAAAAATCGAATGGTCCTGTCGATTAAGGCGTCATGTGTTTTCGCCATCCATGATGAGGCCAGAGCAGCATGGGTTCGAGACCTTGGCAAGTGAAGAGTTGTTATTGCTCAATACCACTCGTTCGTGGCTAAAATAATATAAAAAACTGTTCGTTGCGCTAGTACACAAAATACGAACTAGAATGAAATTAGCCTAGAGTCATTCACACCATCGTGTGTCCTTGGGTAGTGAGTTCAACATTCAGTTCACCTGCATGTGCTACTCTTAAGGTTCGTATGGTCCAGTTGATTAGGGCGTCGTGTGTTATCGCCCATCATGAATAAAGCCAAAGCAGCATGGGTTCGAGTCCTTGGCTAGTGCATCGCTGTTGTTGATCAATACCACTTGTTGGTGATTGCAATAACATGAAATACTGCTCCTTGTGCTAGTATACCAAACAGGGACATGAATGAATTTAGCCTAGCGACTCTCCGATCGCGAGTTCTATTCTTTTCCGTGGTAATGGTTGTTTGCAATCGTGTCATTAAGATATCGTGAGTCGAGTCATCCACACCATTGTGTGCCCTTGGGTAGCGAGTACAACATTCAGTTCTGCTGGATGCGGTAATCTTAAGGATCTTATGGTCCAGTGGATTAGGGTGTCATGTGTTTTTGTCTGACATGACGCAGGCCAAAGCACAATTGGTTCGAGTTCTTGGCTAGTGCAGTGTTGTTATTGATCAATACAACTCGTTCGTGGTTACAATAATATAATATACTGCTCGTTATATTAGTACACCAAACAGGGACTAGAATGAAATTAGCCTAGAGTCATGCACACAATCATGGTTCCTTGGGTAGCGAGTGCAACATTCAGTTCTGCTTGATGCGCTACTCTTAAGGATCGTATTGTCCATTGGATTAGGACATCATGTGTTTTTTGCCCGCCATGAAGCAGGCCAAAGCAGAATGGGTTTGTGTCCAAATCCAGTGCAGTGTTGTTATTGATCAATACCACTCATTCGTGGTACACCAAACAGGGACTAGAATTAAATTAGAATAGAGACTGACCATACCCCCGGCCGGGATTGAACCCGCGGTCATAGAGTCTCAAAATAGAGACTCTCTGATCGTGGGTTATATCCCTGTCCGTGGTATGCTTTGTTTGCAATCATGTCATGACGATTTCATGAGTCGAGTTATCCACACCTTCATGTGTCCTTGGGATGCGAGTACAACATTCAGTTCTGCTGGATGCGCAGCTCTTAAGGACAACTACAACACCTTCATGGCCGCTAGAACTCACCCATTTTTGGGTAGGACCTACTTTCAATGGGAAATCCTGCCTACCAATGACTAAGCCTTCGTCTGCTACATGTCCTTATCCAATCATGCCTATATACTTTCCAGTCATATTACCTTTGCTCGTGATTCTCCTCCACCACGATGCTGTAAACACTAACTCCAAAGCTGAGGGACTGATTTCCTTATGTCTTGTATATAGTTCTACTCATAAGGAGCATATGGTCCAGTGGAAAAGCGCATCATGTGTTTTCACCCACCATGAGGCAGGCCAGAGAAGCATGGCTTCGAGTCCTTGGCTAGTGCTGTGTTGATATTGATCAGTACCTCACGTTCGTAGTTACAATAATGTAAAATACTGCTCGTTGTGCTAGTACACCAAACAGCGACTATAATGATATTAGAATAGAGACTCTCTGATCGTGGGTTCTATCCCTCTCCGTGGTATGGTTTCTTTGCAATCATGTAATTACGATTTCGTTAGGCGAGTTATCCACACCATCATGTGTCCTTGGGTAGTGAGTACAACATTCAGTTCTGCTGGATGCGCTACTCTTAAAGATCGTATTGTCCAGTGGATTAGGGTGTCATGTTATTTTGCCCACCAAATCAGCATGGGTTCGTGTCCTTGGCTAGTGTAGTGTTGTTATTGATCAATAGTACTCATCCGTGGTTACAATAATATAAAATACTGCTCGTTGAGCTAGTTCACCAAACATGGACTATAATGAAATTAGCCTAGTCATCCACACTATCGTGAGTCCTTTGGTAGCGAGTTCAGTTCAGTTCTCCTGGATGTGCTGCTCTTAAGGATCCTATGGTCCAGTGGATTAGGGCATAATGTGTTTTTGCCCACCATGAGGCAGGTCAAAGCAGTATGGGTTCGAGTCCTTGGCTAGTGCATCGTTGTTTTTGATCAATACCACTTGTTCATGATTACAATAATGTAAAATACTGCTCTTTGTGCTAGTACACCAAATAGGGACTAGAATGAAATTAGCCTAGAGACTCTCTGGTAGCGGGCTCTATTCCTTTCCATGGTACTGGTTATTTGCAATCGTGTCATTACGATTTCGTGAGTCGAGTCATCCAGACCATTGTGTACACTTGGGTAGCAAGTACAACATTCAGTTCTTTAGACTGCCTGTACTGTCTGCACAGACAGCCTATGCCAGCTTAGTTCATATTTTGCCACACTCAGATGCTGCCCTGCCCTCTAGGCCAGCCCAAAGTCAGTGGGACGCTGGCCCCACATGCGCTCACTCACTCAGCGGCCAAGTAGCAAAACACAAGTCCTACTAGCTCTCTCCCTATTGGGCATGGCCCTACCGGGCCATGGGCACAACACACAGACCAGTGTGTAACCACTATGACTTTTGCAAATAAAGTGAAGAACCCTCCTCAGCTCTATAATTCACTCACCCGGTTCCAGCATCACCAAAATAAACTTATTATTAAAGATTCGCCGGTATTCACCCGGCCCGGGCCTTTTCCAAGTGGTGGCCCGGCCTTGGCTCCCTCTTTAGGGAGTGTCTGAGACCTAAGTCTCCCATGGGAGGAGGCACAAGTACCCCCTCATCTTTGGGATCAACTGTCCCCAGGCTTAGCCACATTCCCCTATATATATATATATATATATATATATATATATATATATATATATATATATATATATATATATATATATATATATATATATAAATATAGGGAGGTACCACCTCTAGAACTGTCATGGGGACCCTCATCCTCAGAGAAAAGAATAAACTTGCTTCAGGGAAAACTCAAGGTTCTCCCTGAAGCTGTTTGAGAATTTTCTCCTACCACCCCCTATATTTCAAGTATGTTTTATTTAAAGACAAAATACATTGGCCAAACATTCACAAAAATACAACAGAAAGTAAAACAACATAGGTAACTCAGAGCTACATCTCGAATACTTCGTCCAGCTCCCCTGCGGTGGGCCGCGTGCCCAGAATGCTGCAGGCATTTCCTCTCTGGATCGCAACACTGAGTCTCTGAAAGAGGAAGCTGGTCGCCCTGTGGTCCTTGGTTTCTATGATGAGCTTTTCACCCAGCTCTTTGAGGAACTTTAGAGCACACTTGCCCCATGCTCCAAGGGTCTCCGACCCTATTGGAATGAAGTTATAGCAAGGGGGAAGGTCTTCATATTTTCGGATCTTCTGGGTCTCCCTGTGGCTGGCAGCTCCACCCCCTTCCACTACAGAGTATGGCAAGTAGGTGTCTGCCAATGTGGCAGCACAGGTGTAGTCCCAGGCAATCTGCTTTCCATCCTTCCAGGGTAGCATAGTGGCTCCATCAGGACGCTTTTGACTTCCATCAGACCTCTGTACTTGGGGTTCCCGTTGAGCTGGGCAACGGGCTGTGGCGAGGCTTCTCTTTATTATGTCATTGATCTCCTCATGTCTGGCATACTTCCCTTCTGCTGTGTGACACACGAGACCATGAAGTCCGAATTGATCAGCTGTCGCCCTGCCGCAAATACACCTATGTTCGGTGAGGATGGGGGCGGCTAGGCGAAGAGCAACACCAATCCGAATGGCCTGTGGGTCGAGACGGGTGCCCAGGGAGGAATTGGGAACAGCTAACAGGAAATCTCCTGAGTGTGGTGCCTTCACTGCCAGGAGACGAGCTTTGTTCTTTCCTGAAGCATTGGAGAGCATTGTGTTGGCGATTTTTTCCATGATCGGTTTGTCCCAGTGGGACTGTTTGTGCTGTTTGGGAGGAGCTGGTCTACTGGAGGAGTCTGTAAGGGTGTCCCACCGAATCGCTGCTTCAGTAAACCTGGGGTCTTGAGCTCCTACCAAGTCTCTCAAGCGTTCGGGCACTATCTTCTTGACTAATGCACTGGAAGCCAAACACGAAGACAGAAAAGCAGGTAAAGCAACATGCGTTGCTTTACGCACCCCTATACCTCCCAGTCGCACTGGGAGGGTTGCCTGATCCCATTGCTCATCCTCTAGTGACAGGTTCAGTGCCTTCTTAAAAGTTGATCTCAGGTGTGCGTCATATTCATCGAGTGTTGGGTTGTCAAAAGAGGGTGCACACCTCAAGAAGTAAGTGAGTCTTGGCATAGTAAGACACCTTGTGAGGAGATACAGAGCATCATGGGCATCAAGATCGCTTATTCTCTCCTCCATTCTCATCAGGTCATTCAATTTGTCCCTGAGGACAGTATCGATGGCCTGGTGACCCAGCGGTGCCCCCAAGAGGGTACTGTTGGACGGAGTTGTAGTTGAGACTTCCGGGAGGATTCTTCGCACAGCATTGATTATTTCCTGGTTCGCTGTGATGATTTCACACTTGGAGGGATTGAGGATGAGTCCCAAGTCTTCTCCCTGTGTTTTCACCAGTTGTAGGTCCCCCACGAGGGACTCTTCAGTACCTGCCAGAGTGCCGTCATCCAGGTACCAGATATTGAGCTCACTGCGTAGGCTGGAAGTTAGTTCTCTTACTGCCAAGCAGAAGAGAAGTGGAGCGAGTGGGTCACCCTGCTGAACACCCTCTGATGATTGAATTTCATGTTCTCCAAACAAAAGAATTGAGGGTTTGCTGTAGCCGGCTGAAATGAAGGGAAAGAGACTGGGGAACCGAACCCGAACAGCTGGCAAAACAGCATCTCTCTTCACCATATTAAAGGCATTTCTAAAATCAAGTTTGACTATGGCCTTGTCTTCTGGTAGGTCCCTGATGTAGGCCCTTGCCGCATGAGCTGCAGCTTCACTGCCTTGAGAGACCCCAAAGCCCAGTTGGTGTGGCTGGAGTAAAGTGGCAGCTTCTAGGCGAATGTTTCTCACTGCTGCTTTGGCAACGAGACGGCGAAGAGTGTTTCCAACTGCAATGGGTCTGATTCCCCCATCCCTCTTCTTCAAAGCACATAGTGAGGCTCCAAAAAAGAAAGGTTTAATTTCTTCTGGGATTCGCCCAGCCAGGCAATTGTTGACGAAAGTTGTTAACTCGGTGAGAAGAATTGATGCAGATTCACCGAGTACTGGATTTACCATCTCTTTGAGGTGCTGAGGTCGAATTCCAGTGTAACCTCCTGCAGATCCTGCTGGAAATGACACGATCGCCTTATAGACTTCCGATTCTGGCAAAATTAATTGTTCAGTGATGGGGTCTTCCTCAGGGTTGTCGTTGATGGCTATGGTGTCCCTGGTTGGATGCTTGTCTCTTAGTGCTTGGGCCGTGGTCTCATCCTT
The DNA here is from genome assembly GCF_038502225.1 of Cherax quadricarinatus. NCBI lineage: Eukaryota > Metazoa > Arthropoda > Malacostraca > Decapoda > Parastacidae > Cherax > Cherax quadricarinatus. The sequence continues at coordinate 10,931 of NW_027200720.1, forward strand.
GGGGGCTACAGTGTCGTCACTTGTAATTATTCTTATTGCTCCCACTGTGTTACCTTCTTCGATTTTTTTGCTAACCTGTGCGCAAATTTTCTCGTTTTCAGTGGGACTTTTCTTGGGTCTACCTCTTTGATTCCTGCGATGATGGGGCAGAGGGACACAGTTATCCGTTCTTGGGTAGTTGCGCACTGCCTTGATAACTGACGTGGTTAGCAGTTTGCCTCGTCTTTCAGGAACTGCAAGACAGACATTGCCGAACAAGAGTAGGTTGCGCCATGCTTGGATGGTGCCTCGGGCTTCTAAGTTGGTGGAACCTCCATTCACCCGCTTAAGAAGGTCTGTGAATTTCCCTGCTGCATATGGGCGAGCCGCTTTAGGGATGTGGGATAGTGTACTGCTAGCAGTGGATTTGAATGCCAACAGAAGGTTATCGCAAGTGACGAGGTTGCCATTGGAATTGTCATCTGCCTGTGGAGGCTGTGGGCTGCTCTCTGCTGGGGGCATATGTGATCCCGCACACCCATTGTGTGCACGAATGCGGCCATCCCTGTTGCGTGCTCGAAACTCTCCACACACCTGACATGTGCCTCTTCTTTCATTGTTGGGTGCATTGTTTCCCTGGCTTTGTGGCTGGCTGGCTTCATCATCTGCCATACCTCAAACTGTGTGGTAAGCCCAAGCTGAAGGGAAAATGGCGCATGGCACATACCGCATGTGGTTCATGGTGGTGGTGGGGGGGGGGAAAGAGTGGTGTCCAGTCCTTGTGGTGGGCGATGGAAGAAAGGGAGGAGAGGAAGATGTGTGCTGAGGCGGAGTAGGGCACTCACTCCCTCCCAGGACAAGTCACTATACACCACAATGCTCTGTGCTCATGTTACTATACACCACTATGCTCTGTGCACAGCCCCCACTATCAACGACACACCGCTATACACTTCACATGCTATGCGCATACCATGCACATACTATGCACTGTACACTATAGACTATATACACTATACACACGGTGAACAAACACTCCATTGTTGTAACACGAGCACACGGTATATGCGCGCCTGTTTGGGGAAGGGGGAAGCGGGGGGACAGTTTTACCCCTCAGCCTCCGCCTCCTCCTCCTCCATGAGGCCTCCCCTCACCGACCTCTCCTACCCATAGGTGACCGTTATGTTCCCTCACTGAATTCACATACACAGAACTTTTCTTGATTCTGACGGAATAGACGAAATGCGGAGTCTTCTGGCCCTTTCCAACACGACCAGCAGATATTCACACACCAGTCTGTTGATGATAATCCTGGTAGGTGTTCTTGATTGGACGATATTGTGCCAAAATCACAGAGCAGGATGCCCACAGCCTCTCTCTGGCAGAGGTGCCAGATATATATATATATATAGATATATAGATATATATCGATATATATATAGATATATATATATATGGGTACTGAATGCACGCAAACAATATTTGTGACATGGGACACCCCTGCCTAAGTCCACTACCCATGACAATCTCCTCCCCCAACCATCCATTGATCTGTACCCTCATCTTAGCTCCTTTGTACAACGTGGTTACCCAGTTAACTATTTCTTCCCCATAATTCTGCCTCCTAAGTATAGCTCCCACTGCTCCCCTTTCCACTATGTCATAGGTACCCTGCCAGTCTAAAGCCAACAACGCCGCCCCCCTCCCCCCCTTTTGACTCCACAAAACTTCTCAGTATCCCATGATCTTCAATCATCGACCTTCCACTGCGTTTTCGAAACCACTCTCCCTACCACACATTTAAACTGATTACCCAAGACTTTGGCAAACAACTAATAATCTGCATATAACAGTGATATGGCACAGTACTCCTTGAGGGTGTGCTGCCCCTTACCCTTCGGGACAAACACTACAACTGCTGTTGCTTGCTTGTCCCCCATCACACCCTTCTCCTTCATCTGATTTAATAACCTAACAATGAAACCCCTTATTACCTCCCAATGTTGTAGATATAATTCAGCTGGGAGACTGTCTATTCCCGGTGCTTTGCCCTTCCTCATTTCCCTTAAAGCCAATTCTATTTCCTCTTCCATTATTACCCCTCCTAAAGCCTTCCTATCACTATTCCCTAAATTACACATCACATACTCACTCACCTTCTCTAAAGCCACATCCCCCACCCCCCACTTGTCCAATACCTTGCACATGCACACATTCCTTTCATAGCCCGTATCTCCTAACCTACCCTATAACCTCCCGCCATCTCATGTACCTCTAACCTTGGAATGGCTGTAACCTGCTGCCTTTGCTTTTGACGTTGCAACACACGCGCTGATGGCTTGTCTTCCCAAAGCACCTCCTCTGCCCCTGCCTGCACCCTTACCTCCTGAAACCTCTCATTTTGTAACTCCCTCAGTCTCCCCTTGACCTCGACAATTTCACCCATAGGATAGTTGCCCCCCACAGCCCCCTTCCCATAACAACCCCTTAACCTGTCCTCTAAATAATTTGAAAGTCCATATTTTAAATTATTTATTCATTTACCCTCCCTCACATAATATTTTCTAATCCTTTCCTTGGAGACACAATCCCACCATTTCACGACATCTTCCACCCTCCGTGCGTCCTCACTAAGCTCCTTCCATAGGACAGAAAATCCCTCTAACCCCTCCTCATCACTCAATACATTTATATTTAATTTCCAGTAACTACTATATATTTCCACAAGCGCCTCCCACCCTACCTCCACCAACACTGCTCTATGATCCGACAATGCTGCTTCAACAGTTTTTCACTACAACCCCAAGAGAAAGATACACTATCTAACCTCGCTGCATACCTCTCCTAACAAGCGTATGCTCTGTTTCCAACGCCCCTCCTCAAACGTGTCCCATAACCGAATATCCTTCATTAAATCTCTTAGGGTCACAGACACATAGCCTGCCCCTTTCGGTTCCACGTCGGCCCTCCTAATAACGCAATTCCAGTCACCTCCTACTATTGCCACCTCCAGTAATGCCCGGAAGAAAAACACAACGCCCTCACACACAAACTCCTGTTTCACCTGTACGTTATTCTCTGCACGCACATACATGCTTACAAAGGCCACACGTTTGCCTAACCACCAACCATCCACGCACAATACCCTTCCCCCTCCTCCCTCACTTCTCTGCAAAACAAACAGGCTTGCCTCCTTAATTAATATACCCATCCCTCCTTTCAAACGGGCAGATGGCAGCATTACCACCTGAAACCTCGCCACCTCCAGCACCCTACCCTCCTTAATATTATGCTCCTGAAGGAACACAACATCCACTCTAGATCTATTCAAAATCATTCTAAACCATTCTCTCTTCACACTATTACACACACCATTAACGTTTACTGTCATACACCGAAGGCCTATTAAAGTTTCCACCCCTGCCTCCTCTCTTCACTCTTCCGATGGGCACCAGAACTTATGGGTCCACTTGTCACCTTCACACTTCCCTCTCTCCCTCCCCCCCCTTCTTTCGGTGCCTCCTGTCGTGGCCACCACTACCTTCACCTTCTGCCCATATTTGCTTCCCAGGTCGCTGCGCTGGCATTAGGACATCATCCGAGTCCGACGCAGCGGCCCTCTTCCTCGTGACAATCGCATCTTCCATAGCTTGGTCTGGGGATGCCTCACAATGTCCCTCAGCCTCCACTGTACACTGTTTCAATGATCCCGGTGACACCTCAGTCACGCTGTCACTCCCGTCGTCCGAGTAGTTCTCCAGTCGTTGACGCACCTCAGCCGTCAACTCGTCATCTACCACCTTCCCAGGTGCGGCAGCCTCCTCAGGCAGTGACAAAGACTTCAGCACCTCAGCTAATTCCTCCTCAATTTCCAACAGTTCCTCCGGTACTTTCCACTCGTCACTAGCCTCTGGAAGCATCTCTGGGCCAGTTAACTAACTGGTCGAGGGCCTCACCCTCTCCCCCAGCCTTATGCGCCTCATCCACAATCTCGCTCCATGGACGACCACGCCCTCTTTCACGACGCTGATCCCCACCTACTTCCTCCGTTGTAGAAGCGGAAGCCTCTGCCTCTGGGCCATGAGCTCATTGCCGCTTCCCACATGCCACTGCTATGTGATCATCTTACCCACATAGTCGGCATGTACGTCTTTGCCCGGCATACGAAACCATGACTTTTGTCCTGAATTTCTGTAGGTACACGTAGGATTAGTATGGGGTGTCGCAATGTCATTTTGAGGTTAAAAGTGCCTTCCGCAGACCTACGTAGGTACCCGTCACCCACGTACCATGCTGGGCTAAATGAGCAGTCCCATATTTCTCAAAAACTTTTCTGATGTCTGTCTCATCAGTCTCAAAGGGGACATTATGCAGTTTAATCTATGTGTAATGCCTGAATACGTCGATCATCGTCACACGAACAGCTGGTGTTGCATGAAGACTTACCTCCTGAAAACGGGTGACCAACGATTCATAGACCATTGCTGAGAGCAGTTTCACAAAAATTCTGTGCTCCATTTAAGGCTACCCCATATAACTCTCCATCCTAAATGCCATACGTCTCTCTGATGATCTTAGTTAGTAATACTTGCGCTGAAACTGGCGCTATTGCCCCTCCGAGAAGTTCAACGCCGACAGTATTGATCCTGCGTCTATGACTGAACGCCATGTTGACTAATAGTAGTTCTCCTGGTTTGACAGCAGAGGTGCGACAGCACCACCTCACACCACTGCAGCCAAACAACTGAGGAGCTTCAAAGATTTATCAACTACGTTTTTTGGGTATTTCAAATCATTAGCTATTTGATAAATTTTGGATATTTCTTCATCTATGAACTCTGGACTACAAATACGTAAAGCTCTTAAAAACACTGATGAGACTTGACTTGTTTGCTTATTAAAGTGAGGAGTCACGAATGCGATTGGAATTTCTCTATTCTTTCGCAGTGCTTGCTTTGCATATATATATATATATATATATATATATATATATATATATATATATATATATATATATATATATATATATATATATATATATATATATATATATATAATATATATATATATATATATATATATATATATATATATATATATATATATATATATATATATATATATATATAAATATATATATATAATATATATAATATATATATATATATATATATATATATATTAGGCCGACCCCTACCCCGCCTTCCTTCCACTACAGACTGATACACTCTTGAAGTCATTCTGTTTCGCTCCATTCTCTCTACATGTCCGAACCACCTCAACAACCCTTCCTCAGCCCTCTGGACAACAGTTTTGGTAATCCCGCACCTCCTCCTAACTTCCAAACTACGAATTCTCTGCATTATATTCACACCACACATTGCCCTCAGACATGACATCTCCACTGCCTCCAGCCTTCTCCTCGCTGCAACATTCATCACCCACGCTTCACACCCATATAAGAGCGTTGGTAAAACTATACTCTCATACATTCCCCTCTTTGCCTCCAAGGACAAAGTTCTTTGTCTCCACAGACTCCTAAGTGCACCACTCACTCTTTTTCCCTCATCAATTCTATGATTCACCTCATCTTTCATAGACCCATCCGCTGACACGTCCACTCCCAAATATCTGAATACGTTCACCTCCTCCATACTCTCTCCCTCCAATCTGATATTCAATCTTTCATCACCTAATCTTTTTGTTATCCTCATAACCTTACTCTTTCCTGTATTCACCTTTAATTTTCTTCTTTTGCACACCCTACCAAATTCATCCACCAATCTCTGCAACTTCTCTTCAGAATCTCCCAAGAGCACAGTGTCATCAGCAAAGAGCAGCTGTGACAACTCCCACTTTGTGTGTGATTCTTTATCTTTTAACTCCACGCCTCTTGCCAAGACCCTCGCATTTACTTCTCTTACAACCCCATCTATAAATATATTAAACAACCACGGTGACATCACACATCCTTGTCTAAGGCCTACTTTTACTGGGAAAAAATTTCCCTCTTTCCTACATACTCTAACTTGAGCCTCACTATCCTCGTAAAAACTCTTCACTGCTTTCAGTAACCTACCTCCTACACCATACACTTGCAACATCTGCCACATTGCCCCCCTATCCACCCTGTCATACGCCTTTTCCAAATCCATAAATGCCACAAAGACCTCTTTAGCCTTATCTAAATACTGTTCACTTATATGTTTCACTGTAAACACCTGGTCCACACACCCCCTACCTTTCCTAAAGCCTCCTTGTTCATCTGCTATCCTATTCTCCGTCTTACTCTTAATTCTTTCAATTATAACTCTACCATACACTTTACCAGGTACACTCAACAGACTTATCCCCCTATAATTTTTGCACTCTCTTTTATCCCCTTTGCCTTTATACAAAGGAACTATGCATGCTCTCTGCCAATCCCTAGGTACCTTACCCTCTTCCATACATTTATTAAATAATTGCACCAACCACTCCAAAACTATATCCCCACCTGCTTTTAACATTTCTATCTTTATCCCATCAATCCCGGCTGCCTTACCCCCTTTCATTTTACCTACTGCCTCACGAACTTCCCCCACACTCACAACTGGCTCTTCCTCACTCCTACAAGATGTTATTCCTCCTTGCCCTATACACGAAATCACAGCTTCCCTATCTTCATCAACATTTAACAATTCCTCAAAATATTCCTTCCATCTTCCCAATACCTCTAACTCTCCATTTAATAACTCTCCTCTCCTATTTTT
>NW_027200721.1:0-17623 GCF_038502225.1 Cherax quadricarinatus
ATATATATATATATATATGTACATATATATATATATATATATATATATATATATATATATATATATATATATATATATATATATATATATATATATATATATATATATATATATATATATATATATATATATATATATATATATATATATATATATATATATATATATATATATATATATATATATATATATATATATATATATATATATATATATATATATATATATATATATATATATATATATATATATATATATATATATATATATATATATATATATATATATATATATATATATATATATATATATATATATATATATATATATATATATATATATATATATATATATATATATATATATATATATATATATATATATATATATATATATATATATATATATATATATATATATATATATATATATATATATATATATATATATATATATATATATATATATATATATATATATATATATATATATATATATATATATATATATATATGTATATGTCAAACCGAATAAGTAAAACTGGTTAATTAAGAAATATGCATTTATATTTAATTGCTTTCTAAAATTTTCTTTTTCACGTTTAAAGATTTATTTTTTCATTTATGTTAATATAAAAATTAATTATTTTGTACCAAAAAAACTGTTCCCAGGCCTAGCCCCATTCCCCACCCTCACGGGGCTTGTAGGGATCTGTCATCTTTCCAGCCCCAAGAGGGCTCATGGTAATGGCAGTCTGGTGTGCGCTAGGTGGAAACAAGCTCCAGCTCTGGCACTTTCTCTACCCTACAAGGACTCATGGGAATGGTGTCTTTATCCATACCCTTTTTGTAGGTAAAGATATATTGGGAAAGGTGCTGACTTGGATGAACTAGAACTGAAATATGTAATTTCCTAATACTGGATTTAATGTTTGGTTGTTTATGTTTACTTGATGGTTTAAAGATTTCTGGATGATATTATGAGGCATATATTTTTCTTTATAATGCAAAATGATTTTACAGTCAAAAAAGAAATACATTTTAAGGATGCTAACCATGAGATTATAATTATTATCTATCCCTTTCTCATTTCTTCTCCCTATTGTCTCCAAAATTCAAATGTACATTCAGACTCCCTCTGTTCAGTTATTTTACTCTGCTTCAGGAAGAGTGTGCTTCATTCTACTTTTTCATGACATAGAGAGAGGAGAACAGTTAATCAAATATACTAAGTCTTTTAGCGCCATAGTAAACAAGTCTACTTCATTACTACTCATGTATTACTTCTACCCTGTTTTTAAAGCTACCCCTGCTGTTTGAGTGAGTTTCCTCACAGTACATTTACTCCTTAGATTATTACAATTGTCTTGCATCATAATGATGAGCATGAATTACTTACTATACCCACAAAGAAAGAGTGAAGTGTTTCAATCGGCATTGTGGTGACGTTACGTAACCTACCTTAACCTATCATAACCTACACTAATTTAATCAGGACCCATCACAATTAACACCCATCATATCAACACCCACCATATAACCTCAACCACCTGTCACCACTACATCACTACAAACAGTACCCCCATATCACCATTACAACTGCACAATCAACACTCATAAAATTACTACATCCATACCAACACCAACACACATCATATCAGCACTACAACACCACAACCAACACCCATCAACTCAACATCAGTATCACACCACAACCTCACTCTCTTCATAATCACCATCACACTACTAATAACGTCCACCACAAAAGAAACAACAAACCACTTTCAAAACACCACTTTACTGCTACATCCGCTGAACACAAAAAAAGAGAAAAAAAAAATCTGTAATTAAATAGGGTCCTGTAACAAAACAAAAATATCACTAATTTTCATTTTATTAAACACCATAACAGTTATCCTTTTGCATAATGAACGAAAATATTAATTTATATTCAAACTTTCATTTAGGATCTATAACAAATAATAAACAACAATTTACTCAATGACAAACTATTTTAGATATGAAATAATTAAATAAAAAATTTTCCTCAAACTCCCTCCGATCTGATGCCACATCGCTGGGAGTTAGCCCCTATCGCCGGGAGCATCCCTGTGACAGTGGGAGTATCCCAAGTACAATTGGGACAGTCATTCTATCACTTGGACCCTTTCTGTGACAATGGAGATATCCCTGCATCATAGAAAATGTCACTCTATCGTTTGAAATCTTCTTGTATTGCTGGGGATGTCCCTGTGTCTCTGGGAGTTTTCCTGTATTGATGATAACAGTAATTTATGTTCAGAAATATCCCTCTATCACTCGGAGCATCCCTGCATTGCTGAAAAAGTTCCTGAAACGTCCTCATATCATTGATTATTAATGCACAAGCAGGAGAGTCACTGTATCTTCAACAGGATTCCTGTTTTGTAAGGTTTTTCTGGAGATTTTTCTGCCTAAACTGTGGACATGGAGTTTGTTTCTTCCACAGAAGATTTCACAGACTCCTCTGTTGACTAAATTTCTTCAATGGGTTTATTACCCACACCTTTGTCTTCCTCGGAGGAGTAATTCTTTGTAACAAACGAGAGCCTCACCAATGTTTCCTTAAAAATTACTTCACACACTGACTTATGCGCAATTTTATCGAGAAATGACTCTAAAGAGATTTGATATTTACCTAAATTGCGCCACTTGGTGTTTGCTTCTATATAAACATCCCATTATTTTTTTACTTTCAAGTCCTCTAACGAGTCCAAAAAAATCGGTTCCAAAATGTATTTTTATTCTGACGGAGATACGTCAGACCAATTTGTAGTGTCGAGCTAAAATGCCTAAGACATACTTGTTTTCATTGTTTTACGATTTATAATGCATATTAACAATTCACTGGGTTTTGTTGCCGTCTTGGGGAGTATTATTCCCCCATTCTTCATGTGAAATAAACTACTATCTATTGATAGACACAGGTGAATGTGGACATTATTGTCCACAACGTGGAGTGCATTAGTATTAGAAATTTGTTCTAACACTTAATGGTTGGAGAGCCTGAAGACTTTTATTACTTTTCCACCCTTACAACATTTGAATTTTACTATTTATTGTTTTTTTTCATCTAACAGAAGATGCAGAAGATGGATAACGAAGGTGGGCAAATTATATCGTCTTTCGTGACAGGATATACTTTACCATCCTTTAGGATAAAGTTTTATTTTATTTAGAAGAGTGCGATTCTCGCACCAAGGAAATTTATTAACTTTTTCCTTAAATATGATTGAGAGAGAATCGGGCACTTATAATGCCTTCTCCATGGTTATGCTCCCTCCAGCTCGGAGAGGCTACGATAGTTGTCCTCCGCTAAGGACTAAAGGCTAGTCGGCATGATTTTCTGACTGGGTAACACTAAAAACCAGGTTCAATTTTTGGTTTTAGATAAAAATCTCTAAGGACTTGTTTTACTATATTATACTTATAAATTAGTGTAGAAGCAGTTCCTTCTATTGCCTGTCTTACTCGGAACTCCAAATGAGTCTCACGAGGGTGTTACTGTCCTTGTTTTGAAGGAGCGATAACTACCCTAGTACCATGCGATGCAGCAAATAACATGCATTTTCTCCATCTAGACGCCAATTGCTTGGGTCTAGAAACTTTTCAGATAATATTGTTTTTTCCTACAAAAGGAAATTCTTCTGCTCCACCATCATAATTTTAAAATCCACTGGGAATATTTAATCTTTGGGGATCGATAAACATCCAGTAAAACAAATGGTAAAATCACCTTCATCCTTCCAGAAGCACTCATTATTAATTTTACCATAAATAGACATATTTTATGGCTCCAACTAATTATGCTCCAGAGGAAAATCCATCATATTTTTTATATTTAATTAGTGTTGGTTAACTTTATAATAATAAAGATGATAGTCACATGAGTTAATATTGATAGATTGGAATAAAATGAGTTTGTGTTTCAGTTTCAATATGTGCGTCTGTGTGTGTTTTGTAATGTTAATTGTGTGTTTGTGTTTTTGTAGTGAAGATGCAATATTTGTCTATTATATTGGAGATGCTTGTGTATTATATTGGAGAGGCTTGTGCACTATATTGGAGGTGTTTGTGTAATATAATGGAGATGTGATGTTTGTGTTATAGTGAGGATGAGATGTTTTTGCGTTATATGGAAGATGTGTTTGCGTATTATAGGGAAGATATGTTTGTGCATTATATGGAAGATGTGTTTTTGTATTATAGGGAAGATATGTTCGTATATTATAGGGAAGATGTGTTTGTGTATTATAGGGAAGAAGTATTTGTGTATTATAGCGAAGATGTGTTTGTATATTATAGGGAAGATGTGTTTGTGTATTATAGGGAAGATGTGATGTGTTTTGTGCATTATAGGGAAGATGTGTTTGTATATTATAGGGAAGATGCGTTTGTGTATTATAGCGAAGATGTGTTTGTATATTATAAGGAAGATGTGTTTGTGTATTATAGGGAAGATGTGTTTGTGTATTATAGGGAAGATGTGTTTGTATATCGAAGGGAAGATGTGTTTGTGTATTATAGGGAAGATGCATTGTATCATAGGGATGAATATTTATGTATTATAGGGAAGATGTGTTTGTGTATTATAGGGAAGATGTATTTGTGTATTATAGGGAAGATGTGTTTGTGTATTATAGGGAAGACGTGTTTGTGTATTATAGGGAATATGTGTTTTTGTATTATAGGGAAGATGTGTTTGTGTATTATGGGGAAGATGTGTTTATATATTATATGGAAGATGTGTTTGTGTATTATAGTGAAGATGTGTTTGTGTATTATAGGGAAGATGTTAATGGTGCATTATAGGGAAGATGTGTTTGCGTATTTTAGGGAAGATGTGTTTGTGTATTATAGGGAAGATATGTTTGTGTATTATAGGAAAGTTGTGTTTGTTTATTACATGGAAGATGTGTTTGTGTACTACTCTAATGTGATTCTGTAAATGATGATGAAGATGTGATGTTTGTGAATGTTTCTGAAGATGCGCTGTAAGAATATTACAATGAAGATTTAATGTTTGTGTTTCATAGCCAAGATGAAGTGTGAGTGTACAAGAGTGAAAATGCAATATTTGTGTTTAATAGTGGAGATGTGATATTTGTAAATTATGTTGAATATGTGAGGTTTTTGTATTATAATTAAGATATCTTTATATATTGCTGTATGGAGAGTGTGTATTAAAGTGAGAGTATTAATTTAGGACTAGGCTATTGAGCATCTTCAATTGGTACAAATGTGTTACTTGAAAAAACACTGGATTATTTTTAATCATTAAGGAAGCAGTGTCAAGACAGATGGTTTATATCAGCTAGTAAATTGTGAAATAGGTTGCTCCTCTTTCATCATTTTCAAGACTGTAGGTGGCATATTAGGGGACAAAACTTGAAAGACCGCAATGGAAATAAGCCAAGCAGTCCTCGATGATATATATAATACATTGGGTTAATTGGGTGGCAAACACCCACTACTCCAGGTTAAAAATCTAAACACAATCTTATCCTACCTATCTCATCTTAAGACTTATGCAAATCATACTGTGAATATATGTAAAGTAAAAATTAATAGTTTTATACCAAAAGAACCTTAGAGATTTTCCATAACCTTATTATAACAACTGCAATCTAATTTAGCCAAATCCAACTAAATATATTTTAAAAAAGTTTATAATATTCAAAGACATACACACACACACCCACAAACACACACTGCTTTCAGACAGTCAAGCTGGGATGAACAATTCACTGAAAATGTGCTTGCTAACATGCTCATGGCTGCAACACCAGACAGAGGAACTGCCCATCTCCAAGCTATGAGCACAAATCACTCGGGGGACTTCTTCCAAACAGTTTCCACATCGGCAATGGGAATGCGCCTCGATGCTAAGACCCTCCTATTGCTGTGGCTCTGCAAATTGCAGCCCCAATTCAAACGGAATATATGTGTATTTGCGGCACAAGCCAACCAATATGGTTTACAAGGCCTTAACTTTTCCAAAACCAAGGGCTAACATGCAAGACACAATGAGGTCAACAACATCATAAAGAAAACCCTTGCTACAGCTGGATGCCCAGCCGAGAGAGAGCCCCGATCACTAGCAACCAACAATAATCACAACCCAGCAAACTGCCCTGATGGGATTAAAATCTATCCTTGCAAGAATGGCAAGCACTTAGCATGGGACTATACCTGTGTGTACACAACGGCTGACACCTATATCCATCACAGTGTTGGGTGACAGGGAGGAGCTGCTGACCACAGGGAGAAGTACAAGACTGGCAAGTACAGGGACATAACCCAACAGTATCAATTTGTCCCAGTGGGATCAGAGACCATGTAATAATTTTAAAAATATTCCACACGTTTCCTTAATGAACTGGTTTCTAGATTCATCGACACCACCAGGGACCCAAGGGCAGCCACTTTCATGGTCCAGCACCTCAGCATAGCCATCCAGAAGAGAAATGAATGCTGTATACTGGGCTTCAGAGGAGCTGGAGGAGATTTATAACTGCCACTATATTGTTCCAATGTATTCATGTATATGTTTTCTATCAATTTATTCTGTTTATTAATAAAGTAAATATATAATATAAATTATAGGGGGTGGTAGGAGAAAATATTCCAACAGCTCTGGGGAGAACCTTGAGTATTCCCTGATGTACGTTTACTGTCTTCTCTGAGAATGAGGGTCCCCAGTAAAGTTCTAAAGGTGGTACCTCCCTGTATATATATATATATATATATATATATATATATATATATATATATATATATATATATATATATATATATATATATATATATATATATATATATATATATATATATATATATATATATATATATATATATATATATATATATATATATATATATATATATATATATATATATATATATATATATATATATATATATATATATATATATATATATATATATATATATATATATATATATATATATATATATATATATATATATATATATATATATATATATATATATATATATATATATATATATATATATATATATATATATATATATATATATATATATATATGCAATAAGATCACAGTGAACAGGTGATTTCAAAATATGCAAAACAACCACTCTGAAAGAATAGAGAAATTCCAAGCACTTTCGTGACTACTCACATTATCAAGGAACTATAGTTCCTTGATAATGTGAGTAGTCACGAAAGCGCTTGGAATTTCTCTATTCTTTCAGAGTGGTTGTTTTGCATATATATATATATATATATATATATATATATATATATATATATATATATATATATATATATATATATATATATATATATATATATATATATATATATATATATATATATATATATATATATATATATATATATATATATATATATATATATATATATATATATATATATATATATATATATATATATATATATATATATATATATATATATATATATATATATATATATATATATATATATATATATATATATATATATATATATATATATATATATATATATATATATATATATATATATATATATATATATATATATATATATATATATATATATATATATATATATATATATATATATATATATATATATATATATATATATATATATATATATATATACATATATATATATATATATATATATATATATACATATATATATATATATATATATATATATATATATATATATATATATATATATATATATATATATATATATATATATATATATATATATATATATATATATATATATATATATATATATATATATATATATATATATATATATATATATATATATATATATATATATATATATATATATATATATATATATATATATATATATATATATATATATATATATATATATATATATATATATATATATATATATATATATATATATATATATATGTCAAACCGAATAAGTAAAACTGGTTAATTAAGAAATATGCATTTATATTTAATTGCTTTCTAAAATTTTCTTTTTCACGTTTAAAGATTTATTTTTTCATTTATGTTAATATAAAAATTAATTATTTTGTACCAAAAAAACTGTTCCCAGGCCTAGCCCCATTCCCCACCCTCACGGGGCTTGTAGGGATCTGTCATCTTTCCAGCCCCAAGAGGGCTCATGGTAATGGCAGTCTGGTGTGCGCTAGGTGGAAACAAGCTCCAGCTCTGGCACTTTCTCTACCCTACAAGGACTCATGGGAATGGTGTCTTTATCCATACCCTTTTTGTAGGTAAAGATATATTGGGAAAGGTGCTGACTTGGATGAACTAGAACTGAAATATGTAATTTCCTAATACTGGATTTAATGTTTGGTTGTTTATGTTTACTTGATGGTTTAAAGATTTCTGGATGATATTATGAGGCATATATTTTTCTTTATAATGCAAAATGATTTTACAGTCAAAAAAGAAATACATTTTAAGGATGCTAACCATGAGATTATAATTATTATCTATCCCTTTCTCATTTCTTCTCCCTATTGTCTCCAAAATTCAAATGTACATTCAGACTCCCTCTGTTCAGTTATTTTACTCTGCTTCAGGAAGAGTGTGCTTCATTCTACTTTTTCATGACATAGAGAGAGGAGAACAGTTAATCAAATATACTAAGTCTTTTAGCGCCATAGTAAACAAGTCTACTTCATTACTACTCATGTATTACTTCTACCCTGTTTTTAAAGCTACCCCTGCTGTTTGAGTGAGTTTCCTCACAGTACATTTACTCCTTAGATTATTACAATTGTCTTGCATCATAATGATGAGCATGAATTACTTACTATACCCACAAAGAAAGAGTGAAGTGTTTCAATCGGCATTGTGGTGACGTTACGTAACCTACCTTAACCTATCATAACCTACACTAATTTAATCAGGACCCATCACAATTAACACCCATCATATCAACACCCACCATATAACCTCAACCACCTGTCACCACTACATCACTACAAACAGTACCCCCATATCACCATTACAACTGCACAATCAACACTCATAAAATTACTACATCCATACCAACACCAACACACATCATATCAGCACTACAACACCACAACCAACACCCATCAACTCAACATCAGTATCACACCACAACCTCACTCTCTTCATAATCACCATCACACTACTAATAACGTCCACCACAAAAGAAACAACAAACCACTTTCAAAACACCACTTTACTGCTACATCCGCTGAACACAAAAAAAGAGAAAAAAAAAATCTGTAATTAAATAGGGTCCTGTAACAAAACAAAAATATCACTAATTTTCATTTTATTAAACACCATAACAGTTATCCTTTTGCATAATGAACGAAAATATTAATTTATATTCAAACTTTCATTTAGGATCTATAACAAATAATAAACAACAATTTACTCAATGACAAACTATTTTAGATATGAAATAATTAAATAAAAAATTTTCCTCAAACTCCCTCCGATCTGATGCCACATCGCTGGGAGTTAGCCCCTATCGCCGGGAGCATCCCTGTGACAGTGGGAGTATCCCAAGTACAATTGGGACAGTCATTCTATCACTTGGACCCTTTCTGTGACAATGGAGATATCCCTGCATCATAGAAAATGTCACTCTATCGTTTGAAATCTTCTTGTATTGCTGGGGATGTCCCTGTGTCTCTGGGAGTTTTCCTGTATTGATGATAACAGTAATTTATGTTCAGAAATATCCCTCTATCACTCGGAGCATCCCTGCATTGCTGAAAAAGTTCCTGAAACGTCCTCATATCATTGATTATTAATGCACAAGCAGGAGAGTCACTGTATCTTCAACAGGATTCCTGTTTTGTAAGGTTTTTCTGGTGTTAGTGTCTAGCATTTAAATTTTCATTTTTCAATAATTCTAGCACTTATAAATTTTAGCATTTCTGACAGCAAAACTGTAAAAAGAAAGAAATATTTAACTTGCTTTGCTGTTATGTTTAACAAAGTGCCCTGAAATGTGATAAAGGGTTATATGACCTGCCATATAATGAAGTTAATAAAAAGCAAAATTATTGAAATTGTAAAGGTACCAAAAAAGTTTTCTCTTTTCCTCTCTATCAGGGGTTTCTAACCAAAAATTCTTTAATTGAACCTTTCATTTTGGTATTTTAAATAATTTAACAAGATTTTTAGGTTCTGATGGTCAAACTCTCTTCTTATCCTAATGTTACCTTTTCTCTCCAGGCACAAAGTTTATCTAGTTTCCTTTAAAAGGGCATGTGACTTTTCAGTCTCCCGTGGAGACGATGTGTATTAACAGGGAATAAGTTCCTCAGTTATCTCCTTGTCTCTACACAAAATTATAGTCTTTTCATAAGGTTTTTCTGTTTTAACTGTGGACATCAAGTTTGTTTCTTCCACAGTCGAAGATTTCACAGACTCCTCTGTTGACTACATTACTTCAATGGGTTTATTACCCACACCTTTGTCTTCCACAGAGGAGTAATTCTTTGTAGTGAATAACAGCTTCACCAATGTTTCCTTAAAAATTACTTCAAGCACAGACTCATGCGCAATTTTATTGAGAAATGACTCCAAAGAAATTTGATATTTACCTAAATTGCGCCACTTGGTGTTTGTTTCTATTGAAACATCCCATTATTCATTCACTTTTAAGTCCTCTAATGAGTCCAAAAAAATCGGTTCCAGAAGGAATTTTTATTCTGACGGAGATACGTCAGACCAATTCGAATTGTTGAGCTCAATGGCATAAGCAATTCTTGTTTTCATTGCTTTTCGATTATTCAAGCTTATTAACAATTTTGTGGGTTTCATTGCTGTCTTGGGAAGTATAATCCCTCCATTGCTCATTTGAAATAAACTACTGTCTAATTCTAGAGACAGGTGAATGTGGACATTATTGTCCACAACGTTAATTGCATTAGTATTAGAAATTTTTTCTAATACTTAATGGATTGAGAGTCGGAATTCTTTTATTACTTTTCTACCCTTACAACATTTAAATTTTATTATTTGTTGTTTTTTTTCATCTATAAGAAGATGCAGAAGATAGATAACAAAGGTGGGCAAGCTGTATCGTCTTTCGTGACAGGATACACTTTTCCATCCTTTAGGATAAAGTTTTATTTTATTTAGAAGAGTGCGATTCTCGCCCCAAGGAAATTTATTAACTTTTTCCTTAAATATAATATAGAGAGAATCGGGCTATTCCAATGACTTCTCCATGGTTATGCTGCCTCCAGCTCGGAGAGGCTATGACAGCTGTCCTCCGCTAAGGACTAAAGGCTAGTCGGCATGATTTTCTGACTGGGTAACACTAAAAACCAGGTTCATTTTCTGGTTTTAGAAAGAAATCTCTAAGGACTTGTTTTACTATATTATACTTATAAATTAGTGTAGAAACAATTCCTTCTATTGCCTGTCTTACTCGGAACTCCAAATGAGTCTCACGAGGGTGCTTCTGTCCTTGTTTTGTAGGAGCGATAACTACCCTAGCACCATGCGATGCAGCAAATAACATGCATTTTCTCCATCTAGACGCCAATAATTCGGGTCTAGAAACTGCTCTAATAATATTGTTTTTTCCTTCAAAAGGAAACACTTCTGTTCCACCATCAAAATTTTAAAATCCACTGGGATTATTTAATCTTTGGGAATCGATAACTCTCCAGTTAAAGTAATGGTGGAGTCTCCTTCATCCTTCCAGAAGCACTCATTATTAATTTTACCATACAAAGATGAATTCTAGGGCTCCAACTAATTATGCTCCAGAGGAAAATCCATTATATTTTTTTATATTTAATTAGTGTTGGTTAACTTCATAATAATAAAGATGATAGTCACATGAGTTAATATTGCTAGATTGGAATAAAATGAGTGTGTGTTTCAGTTTCAATATGTGCGTCTGTGTGTGTTTTGTAGTGTTAATTGTGTGTTTGTGTTTTTTTAGTGATAATGTAATATTTGTGTATTATATTGGAGATGTTTGTGCATTATATTGGAGATGCATGTGTATTATATTGGAGAGGCTTGTGCATTATATTGGAGGTGTTTTTGTAATATAATGGAGATGTGATGTTTGTGTAATAGTGAGGATGAGATGTTTGTGCGTTATAAGGAAGATGTGTTTGCGTATTAGAGGGAAGATGTGTTTGTGTATTATAGGGAAGATGTTTTTGTGTATTATAGGGAAAGATGTGTATTTTGTATATTATAGGGAAGATGTGTTTGTGTATTATAGGGATGATGTGATTGTGCATTATAGGGAAGATGTGTTTGTATATTAGAGGGAAGATGTGTTTGTATATTATAGGGAAGATGCATTTGTATATTATTGGGAAGATGTGTTTGTGTACTATAGGGAAGATGTGTTTGTGTATAACAGTGAAGATGTGTCTGTGTATTACAGGGAAGATATGTTTGTGTATTATATTGAAGATGTGTTTGTGTATTATAGGGAAGATGTGTTTGTGTATTATAGGGAAGATGTGTTTGTGTATTATAGGGAAGATGTGTTTGTGTATTATAGGGAAGATGTGTTTGTGTATTATAGGGAAGATGTGTTTGTGTATTATAGGGAAGATGTGTTTGTGTATCATAGGGATGAATATTTATGTATTATAGGGAAGATGTGTTTGTGTATTATAGGGAAGATGTGTTTGTGTATTATAGGGAAGATGTGTTTGTGTATTATAGGGAAGACGTGTTTGTGTATTATAGGGAATATGTGTTTTTGTATTATAGGGAAGATGTGTTTGTGTATTATGGGGAAGATGTGTTTATATATTATATGGAAGATGTGTTTGTGTATTATAGTGAAGATGTGTTTGTGTATTATAGGGAAGATGTTAATGGTGCATTATAGGGAAGATGTGTTTGCGTATTTTAGGGAAGATGTGTTTGTGTATTATAGGGAAGATATGTTTGTGTATTATAGGAAAGTTGTGTTTGTTTATTACATGGAAGATGTGTTTGTGTACTACTCTAATGTGATTCTGTAAATGATGATGAAGATGTGATGTTTGTGAATGTTTCTGAAGATGCGCTGTAAGAATATTACAATGAAGATTTAATGTTTGTGTTTCATAGCCAAGACGAAGTGTGAGTGTACAAGAGTGAAAATGCAATATTTGTGTTTAATAGTGGAGATGTGATATTTGTAAATTATGTTGAATATGTGAGGTTTTTGTATTATAATTAAGATATCTTTATATATTGCTGTATGGAGAGTGTGTATTAAAGTGAGAGTATTAATTTAGGACTAGGCTATTGAGCATCTTCAATTGGTACAAATGTGTTACTTGAAAAAACACTGGATTATTTTTAATCATTAAGGAAGCAGTGTCAAGACAGATGGTTTATATCAGCTAGTAAATTGTGAAATAGGTTGCTCCTCTTTCATCATTTTCAAGACTGTAGGTGGCATATTAGGGGACAAAACTTGAAAGACCGCAATGGAAATAAGCCAAGCAGTCCTCGATGATATATATAATACATTGGGTTAATTGGGTGGCAAACACCCACTACTCCAGGTTAAAAATCTAAACACAATCTTATCCTACCTATCTCATCTTAAGACTTATGCAAATCATACTGTGAATATATGTAAAGTAAAAATTAATAGTTTTATACCAAAAGAACCTTAGAGATTTTCCATAACCTTATTATAACAACTGCAATCTAATTTAGCCAAATCCAACTAAATATATTTTAAAAAAGTTTATAATATTCAAAGACATACACACACACACCCACAAACACACACTGCTTTCAGACAGTCAAGCTGGGATGAACAATTCACTGAAAATGTGCTTGCTAACATGCTCATGGCTGCAACACCAGACAGAGGAACTGCCCATCTCCAAGCTATGAGCACAAATCACTCGGGGGACTTCTTCCAAACAGTTTCCACATCGGCAATGGGAATGCGCCTCGATGCTAAGACCCTCCTATTGCTGTGGCTCTGCAAATTGCAGCCCCAATTCAAACGGAATATATGTGTATTTGCGGCACAAGCCAACCAATATGGTTTACAAGGCCTTAACTTTTCCAAAACCAAGGGCTAGCATGCAAGACACAATGAGGTCAACAACATCATAAAGAAAACCCTTGCTACAGCTGGATGCCCAGCCGAGAGAGAGCCCCGATCACTAGCAACCAACAATAATCACAACCCAGCAAACTGCCCTGATGGGATTAAAATCTATCCTTGCAAGAATGGCAAGCACTTAGCATGGGACTATACCTGTGTGTACACAACGGCTGACACCTATATCCATCACAGTGTTGGGTGACAGGGAGGAGCTGCTGACCACAGGGAGAAGTACAAGACTGGCAAGTACAGGGACATAACCCAACAGTATCAATTTGTCCCAGTGGGATCAGAGACCATGTAATAATTTTAAAAATATTCCACACGTTTCCTTAATGAACTGGTTTCTAGATTCATCGACACCACCAGGGACCCAAGGGCAGCCACTTTCATGGTCCAGCACCTCAGCATAGCCATCCAGAAGAGAAATGAATGCTGTATACTGGGCTTCAGAGGAGCTGGAGGAGATTTATAACTGCCACTATATTGTTCCAATGTATTCATGTATATGTTTTCTATCAATTTATTCTGTTTATTAATAAAGTAAATATATAATATAAATTATAGGGGGTGGTAGGAGAAAATATTCCAACAGCTCTGGGGAGAACCTTGAGTATTCACTGATGTACGTTTACTGTCTTCTCTGAGAATGAGGGTCCCCAGTAAAGTTCTAAAGGTGGTACCTCCCTGTATATATATATATATATATATATATATATATATATATATATATATATATATATATATATATATATATATATATATATATATATATATATATATATATATATATATATATATATATATATATATATATATATATATATATATATATATATATATATATATATATATATATATATATATATATATATATATATATATATATATATATATATATATATATATATATATATATATATATATATATATATATATATATATATATATATATATATATATATATATATATATATATATATATATATATATATATATATATATATGCAATAAGATCACAGTGAACAGGTGATTTCAAAATATGCAAAACAACCACTCTGAAAGAATAGAGAAATTCCAAGCACTTTCGTGACTACTCACATTATCAAGGAACTATCTTGATAATGTAAGTTCCTTGATAATGTGAGTAGTCACGAAAGTGCTTGGAATTTCTCTATTCTTTCAGAGTGGTTGTTTTGCATATATATATATATATATATATATATATATATATATATATATATATATATATATATATATATATATATATATATATATATATATATATATATATATATATATATATATATATATATATATATATATATATATATATATATATATATATATATATATATATATATATATATATATATATATATATATATATATATATATATATATATATATATATATATATATATATACATATATATACATATATGTATATAAATACATATGTACATATATATATATATATATATATATATATATATATATATATATATATATATATATATATGTATATATATATATATATATATAAATATATAAATATATATATACATATATATATATATATATATATATATATATATATATATATATACATATGTACATAAATATATATCTATATATATATATATATATATATATATATATATATATATATATATATATATATATATATACATATATATATATATATATATATATATATATATATATACATATATATATATATATATATATATATATATATATATATATATATATATATATATATATATACATATATATATATATATATATATATATATATATATATATATATATATATATATATATATATATATATATATATATATATATATATATATATATATATATATATATATATATATATATATATATGTCAAACCGAATAAGTAAAACTGGTTAATTAAGAAATATGCATTTATATTTAATTGCTTTCTAAAATTTTCTTTTTCACGTTTAAAGATTTATTTTTTCATTTATGTTAATATAAAAATTAATTATTTTGTACCAAAAAAACTGTTCCCAGGCCTAGCCCCATTCCCCACCCTCACGGGGCTTGTAGGGATCTGTCATCTTTCCAGCCCCAAGAGGGCTCATGGTAATGGCAGTCTGGTGTGCGCTAGGTGGAAACAAGCTCCAGCTCTGGCACTTTCTCTACCCTACAAGGACTCATGGGAATGGTGTCTTTATCCATACCCTTTTTGTAGGTAAAGATATATTGGGAAAGGTGCTGACTTGGATGAACTAGAACTGAAATATGTAATTTCCTAATACTGGATTTAATGTTTGGTTGTTTATGTTTACTTGATGGTTTAAAGATTTCTGGATGATATTATGAGGCATATATTTTTCTTTATAATGCAAAATGATTTTACAGTCAAAAAAGAAATACATTTTAAGGATGCTAACCATGAGATTATAATTATTATCTATCCCTTTCTCATTTCTTCTCCCTATTGTCTCCAAAATTCAAATGTACATTCAGACTCCCTCTGTTCAGTTATTTTACTCTGCTTCAGGAAGAGTGTGCTTCATTCTACTTTTTCATGACATAGAGAGAGGAGAACAGTTAATCAAATATACTAAGTCTTTTAGCGCCATAGTAAACAAGTCTACTTCATTACTACTCATGTATTACTTCTACCCTGTTTTTAAAGCTACCCCTGCTGTTTGAGTGAGTTTCCTCACAGTACATTTACTCCTTAGATTATTACAATTGTCTTGCATCATAATGATGAGCATGAATTACTTACTATACCCACAAAGAAAGAGTGAAGTGTTTCAATCGGCATTGTGGTGACGTTACGTAACCTACCTTAACCTATCATAACCTACACTAATTTAATCAGGACCCATCACAATTAACACCCATCATATCAACACCCACCATATAACCTCAACCACCTGTCACCACTACATCACTACAAACAGTACCCCCATATCACCATTACAACTGCACAATCAACACTCATAAAATTACTACATCCATACCAACACCAACACACATCATATCAGCACTACAACACCACAACCAACACCCATCAACTCAACATCAGTATCACACCACAACCTCACTCTCTTCATAATCACCATCACACTACTAATAACGTCCACCACAAAAGAAACAACAAACCACTTTCAAAACACCACTTTACTGCTACATCCGCTGAACACAAAAAAAGAGAAAAAAAAAATCTGTAATTAAATAGGGTCCTGTAACAAAACAAAAATATCACTAATTTTCATTTTATTAAACACCATAACAGTTATCCTTTTGCATAATGAACGAAAATATTAATTTATATTCAAACTTTCATTTAGGAATTATAACAAATAATAAACAATGACAAACTATTTTAAATCCAAAATAATTAAATAAACCATTTTCTTCAAACTCCCTCCGGTCTGATGCCACATCGCTGGGAGTTAGCCC
>NW_027200722.1:0-17590 GCF_038502225.1 Cherax quadricarinatus
GAATGGAGACAAAGGGTTTTTAATACTTGACGTGCTGTTGGAGTGTGAGCAAAGTAACATTTATGAAGGGGTTCAGGGAAACCGGCAGGCCGGACTTGAGTCCTGGAGATGGGAAGTACAGCGCCTGCACTCTGAAGGAGGGGTGTTAATGTTGCAGTTTAAAAACTGTAGTGTAAAGCACCCTTGTGGCAAGACAGTGATGAAGTGAATGATGGTGAAAGTTTTTCCTTTTCGGGCCACCCTGCCTTGGTGGGAATCGGCCAGTGTGATAATAATAATAATAACGTATGCAATAATTTAATACTAAACAAACAGTGAAATATGTTTTTTTCGTTAGGTTCAGAATGATTTTGGCGAAATTATTGCATACACAAATTTCCGCTTGTCTTATATGGCAAGATGAACGTTGCGATTTAAGCCAAGATCGCAAGTTCTGCCTATTCGGCACCCGTTATATATATATATATATATATATATATATATATATATATATATATATATATATATATATATATATATATATATATATATATATATATATATATATATATATATATATATATATATATATATATATATATATATATATATATATATATATATATATATATATATATATATATATATATATATATATATATATATATATATATATATATATATATATATATATATATACTCAGGATAATATGCTGTTCAGGAGAGTATGCTGCTCAGGGGAGTATGCTGCTCAGGAGAGTATGCTGCTCAGGGGAGTATGCTGCTCAGGGGAGTATGCTGCTCAGGAGAGTATGCTGCTCAGGGGAGTATGCTGCTCAGGAGAGTTTGCTGCTCAGGGGAATATGCTGCTCAGGAGAGTATGCTGATCAGGGGAGTATGCTGCTTAGGAGAGTACGCTGCGTAGCAGAGTATTCTGCTCAGGAGAGTATGCTGTTCAGGGGAGTATGCTGCTCAGAAGAGTACGCTGCTTAGTAGAGTGTGCTGCTCAGGAGAGTATGCTGCTCAGGAGAGTATGCTGCTCAGGTGCGTATGCTGCTCAGGAGAGTATGCTGCTCATGGGAATATGCTGCTCAGGAGAGTATGCTGATCAGGGTGGTATGCTGCTCATGAGAGTATGCTGCTTAGTAGAGTATTCTGCTCAGGAGAGTATGCTGCTCAGGGGAGTATGCTGCTCAGAAGAGTACGCTGCTTATTAGAGTGTGCTGCTCAGGAGAGTATGCTGCTTAGGGTAGTATGCTGCTCAGGGGAATATGCTCATCAGGGGAGCATGCTTTTAAGGGAGTATGCTGCTCAGGAGAGTATGCTACTCAGGAGAGTACGCTGCTTAGTAGAGTATGCTGCTCAGGAGAGAATACTGCTCGGGGTAGTATTCTGCTCAGGAGAGTATGCTGCCCAGGGAAGTATGTTGCTCATGGGAATATGCTGATCAGGGGAGCATACTGCTCAGAAAAGTATGCTTTTAAGGGAGTATGCTGCTCAGGGGAGTATGCTGCTCAGGGGAGTATGCTACTCAGGAGAGCATGCTGCTCAAGAGAGCATGCTACTCAGAGGAGTATGCTGCTCAAGAGTGTATGCGGCTCAAGGGAGTATGCTGCTCAGGGGAGAATGCTGCTCAGTAGAATATTCTGCTCAGAAAAGTATGCTGCTCATGGGAGTATGCTGCTCATGAGCGTATGCCGCTCAGGGGAGTATGCTGCTCAGGGGAGTATACTGTTCAGGAGAGTATGCTGCTCTGGAGAGTATGCTGCTCAGGGGAGTATGCTGCTCAAGGGAGTATGCTGCTCAGGAGAGTATGCTGCTTATGGGAGTATGCTGCTCAGGAGAGAAAGCTGCAAAGGGGAGTATGCTGTTCAGAACAGTATGCTACACAAAAGAGTATGTTTCTCAGGGAAGTATGCTGCCCAGAGGAGTATGCTGAACAGGGGAGTATACTGCTCAGAGGAGTATGCTGCTCAGAAGAGTATGCTGCTCAGAGGAATAAGCTGATTAGGAGAGTATGCTGCTCAGTTGAATATGCTCATCAGGGGAATATGCTACTCAGAAGAGTGTGCTGCTCAAGAGAGTATGCGGTTCATGAGTGTTCTGCTCTGGAGAGTATGCTGCTCAGGACAGTATGCTGCTCAGGAGAATATGCTGCTCAAGACAGTATGTTGCTCAGAACAGTATGCTACTCAGGTCAGTATGCTGCTCAAGAGAGTATGCTACTCAGGAGAGTATGCTGCTCAGGGCAGTATGGTGCTCAGGAGAGTATGCTGCTCAGGACAGTATGCTGTTCAGGAGAGTATACTGCTCAGGACAGTATGCTGCTCCGGACAGTATGCTGCTCAGGACAGTATCCTGCTCGGTACAGTATGCTGCTCAAGAGAGTATGCTGCTCAGGACAGTATGCTGCTCAGGAGAGTATGCTGCTCAATACTGTATGCTGCTCAGGACAGTATGTTGCTCAGGACAGTATGCTGCTCAGGACAGTATGCTGCTCAGGAGAGTATGCTGCTCAGGAGAGTATGCTGCTCCGGAGCGTATGCTGCTCAGAAGAGTATGCTGTTCAGGAGCGTAAGCTCCACGGGAGAGTATGCTGCTCAGGAGCGTATGCTGCTCAGGAAAGTACGCTGCTCAGGAGAGCATGCTGTTCTGGAGAGTATGCTGCTCAGAAGAGTATACTGCTCAGGAGAGAATGCTGCTGAGGAAAGTATACTGCTCAGGAGAGTATACTGCTCAAGAGAGTATGCTGCTCAGGAGAGTATGCTGCTCAGGAGAGCATACTGCTCAGGAGAGTATGCTGCTCAGGAGAGCATACTGTTCAGGAGAGTATACTGCTCAGGAGACTATGCTGCTCAGGAGAGTATGCTGCTCCGGAGCGTATGCTGCTCAGAAGAGTATGCTGTTCAGGAGCGTAAGCTCCACGGGAGAGTATGCTGCTCAGGAGCGTATGCTGCTCAGGAAAGTATGCTGCTCAGGAGAGCATGCTGCTCAGTAGCGTATACTGCTCAGGAGAGCATACTGCTCATGTGAGTATACTGCTCAGGAGAGTATACTGTTCAGGAGAGTATGCTGCTCAGGAGAGTATACTGCTCAAGAGAGTATGCTGCTCAGGAGAGTATACTGCTCAGGAGAGTATACTGTTCAGGAGAGTATACTGCTCATGAGAGTATACTACTCAGGGGAGCATGCTGCTCAGGAGAGTATACTGCTCAAGAGAGTGTGCTGCTCAGGCGAGTATTCTGCTCAGAATATACTGCTCAGGAAAGTATACTGTTCAGGAGAGTATGCTGCTCAAGAGAGTATGCTGCTCAGGAGAGTATACTGCTCAGGAGAGTATACTGTTTAGGAGAGTATACTGCTCATGAGAGTATACTACTCAGGGGAGCATGCTGCTCAGGAGAGTATACTGCTCAAGAGAGTGTGCTGCTCAGGCGAGTATTCTGCTCAGAATATACTGCTCAGGAAAGTATACTGTTCAGGAGAGTATGCTGCTCAGGAGAGTATGCTGCTCAGGAGAGTATGCTGCTCAGGAGAGTATACTACTCAAGGGAGTATGCTGCTCAGGAGAGTATGCCGCTCAGGAGAGTATACTGCTCAGGGGAGTATGAGGTTCAGGAGAGTATGCTGTTCAGGAGAGTATGCTGTTCAGGAGAGTATGCTGTTCAGGAGAGTATCCTGCTCAGGAGAGTATGTTGCTGAGGAAAGCATACTGCTCAGGAGAGTATACTGCTCAGGAGAGTATGCTGCTCAGGAGAGTATGCTGCTCAGGAGAGTATACTGCTCAGGAGAGTATGCTGCTCAGGAGAGCATACTGTTCAGGAGAGTATACTGCTCAGGAGACTATGCTGCTCAGAAGAGTATGCTGCTCAGGAGAGTACACTGCTCAGGGGAGTATGCTGCTCAGGAGAGTATGCCTCTCAGGAGAGTATACTGCTCAAAGGAGTATGAGGTTCAGGAGAGTATGCTGTTCAGGAGAGTATGCTGTTCAGGAGAGTATGCTGTTCAGGAGAGTATGCTGCTCAGAAGAGTATACTGGTCAGGAGAGTATACTGCTCAGGAGAGTATGCTGCTAAGGAGAGTATGCTGCTCAGGAGAATATGCTGCTCAGGAGAGTATACTGCTCAGGAGAGTATGCTGCTCAGGAGAGTATACTGCTCAGGAGAGTATACTGTTCAGGAGAGTATACTGCTCATGAGAGTATACTACTCAGGGGAGCATGCTGCTCAGGAGAGTATTCTGCTCAGGAGAGTATACTGCTCAGGAGAGTATACTGTTCAGGAGAGTATACTGCTCAGGAGAGTATGCTGCTCAGGAGAGTATACTGCTCAGGGGAGTATGCTGCTCAGGAGAGTATGCCGCTCAGGAGAGTATACTGCTCAGGGGAGTATGAGGTTCAGGAGAGTATGCTGTTCAGGAGAGTATGCTGTTCAGGAGAGTATGCTGTTCAGGAGAGTATGCTGCTCAGAAGAGTATACTGCTCAGGAGAGTATGCTGCTGACTAAAGTATACTGCTCAGGAGAGTATACTGCTCAGGAGAGTATGCTGCTCAGGAGAGTATGCTGCTCAGGAGAGTATACTGCTCAGGAGAGTATGCTGCTCAGGAGAGCATACTGTTCAGGAGAGTATACTGCTCAGGAGACTATGCTGCTCAGGAGAGTATGCTGCTCAGGAGAGTACACTGCTCAGGGGTGTATGCTGCTCAGGAGAGTATGCCTCTCAGGAGAGTATACTGCTCAAAGGAGTATGAGGTTCAGGAGAGTATGCTGTTCAGGAGAGTATGCTGTTCAGGAGAGTATGCTGTTCAGGAAAGTATGCTACTCAGAAGAGTATACTGGTCAGGAGAGTATACTGCTCAGGAGAGTATGCTGCTCAGGAGAGTATGCTGCTCAGGAGAGTATGCTGCTCAGGAGAGTATGCTGCTCAGGAGAGTATACTGCTCAGGAGAGTATGCTGCTCAGGAGAGCATACTGCTCAGGGGAGTATGCTGCTCAGGAGAGTATGCTGCTCAGAAGAGTATACTGCTCAGGAGAGTATGCTGCTGAGGAAAGTATACTGCTCAGGAGAGTATACTGCTCAGGAGAGTATACTGCTCAGGAGAGTATGCTGCTCAGGAGAGTATGCTGCTCAGGAGAGTATGCTGCTCAGGAGAGTATACTGCTCAGGATAGTATGCTGCTCAGGAGAGTATACTGCTCAGGGGAGTATGCTGTTCAGGAGAGTATGCTGCTCAGGAGAGTATGCTACTCAGGATAGTATGCTGTTCAGTAGAGTATGCTGTTCAGGAGAGTATGCTGCTCAGGAGAGTATACTGCTCAGGAGAGTATGCTGCTCAGGAGAGTATACTGCTCAGGAGAGTATGCTGCTCAGGAGATTATGCTGCTCAGGAGAGCATGCTGCTCAGGAGAGTATGCTGCTCAGGAGAGTATGCTGTTCAGTAGAGTATGCTGTTCAGGAGAGTATGCTGCTCAGGAGAGTATACTGCTCAGGAGAGTATGCTGCTCAGGAGAGTATGCTGTTCAGGAGAGTATGCTGCTCAGGAGAGTATACTGCTCAGGAGAGTATGCTGCTCAGGAGAGTATACTGTTTAGTAGAGTATGCTGTTCAGGAGAGTATGCTGTTCAGGAGAGTATGCTGTTCAGGACAGTATACTGCTCAGGGGAGTATGCTGTTCAGGAGAGTATGCTGCTCAGGAGAGTATACTGCTCAGGGGAGTATGCTGTTCAGGAGAGTATGCTGTTCATGAGAGTATACTGCTCAGGAGAGTATGCTGTTCAGTAGAGTATGCTGTTCAGGACAGTATGCTGTTCAGGAGAGTATGCTGTTCAGTAGAGTATGCTGTTCAGTAGAGTATGCTGTTCAGGAGAGTATGCTGTTCAGGAGAGTATGCTGCTCAGGAGAGTATACTGCTCAGGGGAGTATGCTGTTCAGGAGAGTATGCTGCTCAGGAGAGTATACTGCTCAGAGGAGTATGCTGTTCAGGAGCGTATGCTGCTCAGGAGAGTATACTGCTCAGGGGAGTATGCTGTTCAGGAGAGTATGCTGCTCAGGAAAGTATACTGCTCAGGGGACTATGCTGTTCAGGAGAGTATGCTGTTCAGGAGAGTATGCTGTTCAGGAGAGTATGCTGTTCAGGAGAGTATACTGCTCAGGGGAGTATGCTGTTCAGGAGAGTATGCTGCTCAGGAGAGTATACTGCTCAGGGGAGTATGCTGTTCAGGAGAGTATGCTGTTCAGGAGAGTATGCTGTTCAGGAGAGTATGCTGCTCAGGAGAGTATACTGCTCAGGGGAGTATACTGTTCAGGAGAGTATGCTGTTCAGGAGAGTATGCTGTTCAGGAGAGTATGCTGCTCAGGAGAGTATACTGCTCAGGAGAGTATGCTGTTTAGTAGAGTATGCTGTTCAGGAGAGTATGCTGTTCAGGAGAGTATGCTGCTCAGGAGAGTATACTGCTCAGGGGAGTATGCTGTTCAGGAGAGTATGCTGCTCAGGAGAGTATACAGCTCAGGGGAGTATGCTGTTCAGGAGAGTATGGTGTTCATGATAGTATACTGGTCAGGAGAGTATGCTGTTCAGTAGAGTATGCTGTTCAGTAGAGTATGCTGTTCAGGAGAGTATGCTGTTCAGGAGAGTATGCTGTTCAGTAGAGTATGCTGTTCAGGAGAGTATGCTGTTCAGGAGAGTATGCTGCTCAGGAGAGTATACTGCTCAGGGGAGTATGCTCTTCAGGAGAGTATGCTGCTCAGGAGAGTATACTGCTCAGGGGAGTATGCTGTTCAGGAGCATATGCTGCTCAGGAGAGTATACTGCTCAGGGGAGTATGCTGTTCAGGAGAGTATGCTGCTCAGGAAAGTATACTGCTCAGGGGACTATGCTGTTCAGGAGAGTATGCTGTTCAGGAGAGTATGCTGTTCAGGAGAGTATGCTGTTCAGGAGAGTATACTGCTCAGGGGAGTATGCTGTTCAGGAGAGTATGCTGCTCAGGAGAGTATACTGCTCAGGGGAGTATGCTGTTCAAGAGAGTATGCTGTTCAGGAGAGTATGCTGTTCAGGAGAGTATGCTGCTCAGGAGAGTATACTGCTCAGGGGAGTATACTGTTCAGGAGAGTATGCTGTTCAGGAGAGTATGCTGTTCAGGAGAGTATGCTGCTCAGGAGAGTATACTGCTCAGGGGAGTATACTGTTCAGGAGAGTATGCTGTTCAGGAGAGTATACTGCTCAGGGGAGTATACTGTTCAGGAGAGTATGCTGCTCAGGAGAGTATACTGCTCAGGGGAGTATACTGTTCAGGAGAGTATGCTGCTGCTGTGTAGCTTCAAACTACTATCTCAGGTATATTTTTCTCAAGTTAGGTTCACATTCTTATTTACTTATGTAAATTTCAGTTTATCAGATATATTAAACAATTATGGATGTCGCTTTCCATCCAGTACCTGGAGAATGCCTCTTCTTATCAGCTTCAAACTTCCAAACGAGTTTATACTAGAGAAAATTAAGTCAGTTTTAGGCTGTGTATATCGGAGTTTGAGATTTTTTTTTGGGGGGGGGCAATAAATTTAAATGATTATTGATCGGTTTTAAGTTTTAACGTTGATAAATGTTGGTGAAGGTGTCCCGTGGCTGTGTTGGCAACATTCTCGTCTCTCACACACACCTAGTGTACGTGGTTCAATCCCCGGCATGGATAGAAACTTTAGGCATATTTCCTTACATTTGCTACTCCTGCTCTCTTAGCAGTAAGCAGGTACATGGGTGTTAATCGACTGATGTGGGTCGCATCCTGGGGTACAAGGTTAAATGGATCCTAATGGAAATAAGACAGACAGTCCTCGATGACAGATAGTGTTTACTGGGTTATCCTGGGTGGCTGACACAGTGTTTACTGGGTTATCCTGGGTGGCTGACACAGTGTTTACTGGGTTATCCTGGGTGGCTGACACAGTGTTTACTGGGTTATCCTGGGTGGCTGACACAGTGTTTACTGGGTTATCCTGGGTGGCTGACACAGTGTTTACTAGGTTATCCTGGGTGGCTGACACAGTGTTTACTGGGTTATCCTGGGTGGCTGACCCTCCCCGGGTATAAATCACACGAAATCTTATATTATTATCATATCTTATCTTAATATATATATCTTCCAATCTCTGACAAATTTCCACAACCAGTTGCTTAAAAAAATATCAAACATTTTTTTATATCTAATTTTTTCTTCAATTATGAGAGCCACAACTAAGTCCAGTATAGTGGCGATAGTGAAGACTGTGACAGTGTAAGTGTGTAACATACACTGTCTCAGGATATGGGTGCTACTAGTTACAAACCTTCCATTTAAATGGTCTAAATATATATATATATATATATATATATATATATATATATATATATATATATATATATATATATATATATATATATATATATATATATACATATATATTGTGAAGGTTGTGTAAATGAAGTGGTATTGGGTCTGTTTACAACTGTATACACACGATCTTTACTAGTCACTCTAAAATCCAAATCGCTGTAACATGGACAATATTTATCTGGCCTTGACAAGTCTGCATCACCTGAATATTCCTTCCTTTTCTAAATCGCACTGAAAATCATCTCTTAAACAACATAGTCGTGCACCTCACCATGGTAGGTGCTAGTTGACTTTCAGTTGCTCCCGTAACTTTGAAATTCTAATGATAAATGCTTCAGAAAACCGACGAATTGAAGACTGAGACACTTGTACAACATTTGGGAATCTTAATTGATGAAACGTTTTGCCACAGTGGCGTCATCAGTCCAATACAAAGAAGAAAGGTGGGAAAAGAGGAGTTTGAGGTAACCAGTCCCTCAGCCTGGAATCGATGTTCAATACATAAATTCTCTACTGATGGACTGAAACACACACAAAAGAAGACACAAAAGTTGTCTGGATCATCTGGGCATTTGTTTAAACAATCATTCTTGTTTATTACCCTTGGTGAGATCAACGTCATATATAATAATACAGGTATCAGGTCTGGAGTTTCCCTGATAGTACCGAGGATATATAGTATCGGTAATAAGCAGCTTCCTCGAGGAACATCACAGTCATCCACAGAACAATCATCCAGCTTAATTAGTTCTTGTGGTCCGTTCATCAGGAAATATGGCAGGATTCTTGTGAAGTCAGCCGGAGCATTCATCTGCAGAGATTGGTACTTGAGGCCGTCGTACTGTACGTGTGTCACAGGCCTGCCATCCCTGCATTGTTGTGTCATTGTTAGTGCTGCTATCATGTAGCTAGTGCTGGTACAACCAAGAAGGTTCCTAATGTCAGGCGGACACTGCTTCTTAGATTGTGCACTCTCTCACACTCGAGGTGCACACTCTTACACTCTAGGTGAACTCTCACTCTAGGTGTGCATCCTTACACTCGAGATGCACACCCTCACACTCCAGGTACATACCCTCACACTCGATGTGCACACCCTCTCACTCGAGATAGATACTATACCACTCGAGGTGCACTCTCACTCCAGAAGTACATCCTTACACTCGCACACTCGAGGTGAGCAAACGAGGTGCACACCCTCACACTCGAGATGCACACACTCACACTCAAGGTACACATCCCTCATACTCGAGGTCCACACTCTCACACTCGAGGTCCACACTCTCACACTCGAGGTGCACTCTCACTCCATGAGTACATCCTTACACTCGTACACTCGAGGTGCACAAACTCACAAACGAGATGCACACACTCTCACTCGAGACAGACACTCTCTCGCTCGAGGTGCATTCATCTCACTCGGGGCAGACACTCTCACATCCAAGTTGCACACTCTCTCATTCTAGGTGCTCATCCCCACATTCGATGTGCACACCCTCTCATTCTGGGTGCACACTCTCACACTCAAGTTGCACACTCTCTCATTCTAGGTGCTCATCCCCACATTCGATGTGCACACCCTCTCATTCTGGGTGCACACTCTCACACTCAAGTTGCACACTCTCTCATTCTAGGTTCATATCCCCACACTCGGGGTGAACACCCCTATCATTCTAGGTGCACACTCTCACACTCGATGTGCACACCCTCTCACACGGGATGCACACCCTCTCACTCGAGGTGCACACTCTCACACTCGAGATGCACACTCTCATACTCGAGATGCACACTCTCACACTCGAGGTGCACACCCTCTCACTCGAGATGGACACCCTCTCATTTGAGGTGCATACCCTTTCACTCGAGGTGCACACAGTCACACTCGAGGCGCACACACTCACATTCGAGGTACACATCCCTCAGACTCGAGGTCCACACTCTCACACTCGAGGTGTACACTCATACACTTGAGATGCACACCCTCTCACCAGAAGAAGACACTCTCCAGGACTGTAACTTCCACTATTCTACCTTCAAGCACTGTAACTTCCAATACTTTAACTTCCAGCACTGGATTTAGCAGCATCTTACCCTAAATCACTGTAACTTCCAGTACTCTACCTTCCAGCACTGTAACCTCCACTACTCTACCTTCCAGCACTGTAACCTCCACTACTCTACCTTCCAGCACTCCACCTTCCAGTACTGTAACTTCCAGCACTGTAACGTATAAAAGTCTTCTCTCTACATTCTAAATAATATGTGTCAAACTCTGGCTTCAGTAGTGCAGACAGCACCAGTATATTTTAACTGTTGTCTTGCTTAGAATACCGTAACTTTCAGGTACAACAAGAACAATAAGGGTCAGAGAACTGCTCATTCAGGCACTCCACCCGTCAGCCCACTCAGATACCTCCTCTCCTATCAACAGTGACCACCTTAATATATTTATGCATTCCTATATCCATTTATGTAAATTTTGTTGTACCTGTTCTTCTAGTTTGTTGATCAGCATGCATGTATGCATGTGTTTGTGTTTGTGGGGAGAGGGAGGGGAGGGTTGTACGTGTGTGTAAGTTACCATTTTGTCAAAGGCACTTGTCGATAAGACACTTGGCCTGTACGGTGTTTGTGTGTACTCGCCTAATTGTACTCAGGTAATTGTGCTTGCAGGGGACGAGACTCATCTCGTGCCTCCGCCTCTTCACTGGTCGCTAATAGGTCCTCTCTCTCTCTGCTCCCTGAGCTTTGTCATACCTCTTCTTAAAGCTGTGTATGGTTCCTGCCTCCACTACATCACTTGCTAGACTATTCCACTTCCTTACGACTGTATGACTGAAGAAATATTTCCTAACATCCCTGTGACTCGTCTGAGTCTTCAGCTTCCAATTGTGACCCTATGTTTCTGTGTCCCCTCTCTGGAACATCCTGTCTCTGTCCACCTTATCTATTCCACGCAGTATTTTGTATATCGTTATCATGTCTCCCCTGACCCTCCTGTCCTCCAGTGTTGTCAGGCCGATTTCCCTCATCCTTTCTTCGTAGGACATTTCCCTGAGCTTCGGAACTAGCCTTGTTGCAAACCTTTGTACTTTCTCTAATTTTTTGACGTGCTTGACCAGGTATGAGTTCCAAACAGCTGCATACTCCAGTATGGGCCTGACGTACACAGTGTACAGTGTCTTGAACGATTCCTTACTAAAGTATCGGAACGCTATTCTCAGGTTTGTCAGGCCCCCATATGCTGCAGCAGTTATCTGGTTGATGTGTGCCTCCGGAGACATGCTCGGTGTTATGGTCACCCCAAGATCTTTCTCCTTGAGCGAGGTTTGCAGTCTTTGTCCACCTAGCCTATACTCAGTCTGCGGTCTTCTTTGTCCTTCCCCAATCTTCATGACTTTGCATTTAGCAGGGTTGAATTCGAGAAGCCAGTTGCTGGATCACGTGTCCAACCTGTCCAGGCCACTTTGTAGTCCTGCCTGATCCTCATATGATTTAATTCTCCTCATTAACTTCACATCATCTGCGAACAGGGACACTTCAGAGTCTATCCTTTCCATCATGTCATTTACATATGTCAAAAATACAATGGTCTAGGACTGACCCCTGTGGAACCCCATTCGTCACAGGCGCCCACTGTGATTCCTCATCACGTACCATGACTCGTTGTTGCCTCCCTGTCAGGATTTCTCTGATCCATTACAGCGCCCTTCCTGTTATACGCGCCTGAGCCTCCGGCTTCTGCATTAATATCTTGTGAGGAACTGTGTCGAAGGCCTTCCTGTAGTCCAGGAAAATGCAATCAACCCAGATCTCTCTCTCTCGTGTCTTACTTCTGTTACTTTGTCATAAAACTCCAGAAGGTTTGTGACACAGGATTTGCCTTCCATGAATCCGTGCTGGTTGCCGTTTATAATCCTGTTCCGTTCCAGGTGCTCAATTACTCTCTTGATAATCTCTCTTGGTACATTTGCCGTCTTCCATACCTCAGGTAGTTGCCCAGTTTCAAGGAATGTGTTGAAGATTGTGGTTAGTGGCACACACAACATCTCTGCTCCTTCTCTAAGGACCCACGGGGGGATGTTTCCAGTCCCGTCGCCTTTGAGGTATCAAGGTCACTTAGCAGCTTCCGCACCTCCTCCTCAGTTGTGTGTATGTCATCCAATATTTGTTGGTATATTTCCTGTTGGTGTTCCCCTCTGTGCTGTGCGTGTACTCACCTAGTTGTACTCACCTAGTTGAGGTTGCAGGGGTTGAGTCCTAGCTCCTGGCCCCACCTCTTCA
Source organism: Cherax quadricarinatus (assembly GCF_038502225.1). Classification (NCBI taxonomy): domain Eukaryota; kingdom Metazoa; phylum Arthropoda; class Malacostraca; order Decapoda; family Parastacidae; genus Cherax; species Cherax quadricarinatus. Next base: position 12,632 of record NW_027200722.1, read on the forward strand.
CTGGTCGCTACAAGGTCACTCTCCCTGAACCGTGAGCTTTATCATACCTCTGCTGTGTGTGTGTGTGTGTGTGTGTGTGTGTGTGTGTGTGTGTGTGTGTGTGTGTGTGTGTGTGTGTGTGTGTGTGCGCGTGTGTGTGCGCTCGCATATTTCACCTTTTCGTGGTTGCAGGGGTCGTGTCTCGGCTCCTGGTTACGCTTCTTAGCTTGTCGCTAGCCAGATTCACCCCGTGCTAGTCTCCAGGGCTTTGTAGAGGCTGTCTCCATTGCTTCTGTGCGCACGTCATTCTACTTCCTAGTTACTCTGATCCTGAAGAAACACTCCTATGACACATATATCTTTAGCTTCAGCTGTGCCTTCGTATGCCTGTTACTCTCCTTTCAGTTTATCCCTTTCTACATTAGAAATTCTTTTGGGTATTTCGTATGTTGTTCTCATGTCTCCCATTGTTAGTGTGTCCTCTATTATTGTCCTAGCTCTGAAACTAGCCTCCTTGCCTATCTATGCATTTTCTCTATTTTCATACAAGCTTTACCACCCCGTTGCTGCATACTTCAAGATAGGCCTAACATATGTTGCATAAAATGCCCTGAAGGTCTCTGTTGAAATTCCTGAAGGTTACTGTTGGATTTGCCATACGAGCAGTGGTTGCAGTTTGTGTTCGGTTGATGTTTGTCTCTGGCGATATGCTTGGCACCATGCTCACCCCTAGGCCTTCCTGTATGAGTAAGGTTTGCAGCCTCTATCCTAAGTCTATATTCCGTGTCTAGTTTTCCTGCTATTTCCAAATTTTTCATAACCTTGCTATCTTGTTGTTGTTGTTGCTGAAGTCAAATAAACACTTCACTGACAATTCATGCAATGTCTCCAGATCTGTTTCTAGGCTGTCCCTGTCCTCGTCGTTTTTATTCTCCTCATTAGATTTACATAATCATAAAGGAGGGAGTCATCTGTCTCAATCCCACTTAAATGTTGTTCACATATACCAGAAACGGTACCAGTCCTAATTTTGATCCTTGCAGAAGCTGGCTTGTTAATCTGCCCCATTCTGACATCTCTTCTCGGACAATCACTTTTCATTTCCTTTCTCTGAGGCACTCCTAGATCTACCAGAGTAGATTCCCAGTTATTCCTGTCTGTACCTCAAGTTTTTGTCCTAGTCTCCTCTGGGATACAGTATCAAATGCCTTCTTACCGTCTAGTATTATGCAGCTCACCCGTTCCTCTTGTTTCATTTCCGTCAAATTACCATAGACTTCCAATTGGAGTGTAAGACAAGATTTGCTATTTGTGAACCCGTATTGGTTATAGTTTATGAGACATTCTCTCTCTCTCTCTCTCTCTGTCTCTCTCTCTCTCTCTCTCTCTCTCTCTCTCTCTCTCTCTCTCTCTCTCTCTCTCTCTCTCTCTCTCTCTCTCTCTCTCTCTCTCTCTCTCTCTCTCTCTCTCTCTCTCTCTCTCTCTCTCTCTCTCTCTCTCCTTTTTTTTTTTTTTACACAGGGTTTGACAAGGTTAAGGATCCCTAGCTTTATTGACAAGCTATTTACAGGTTTAGGATTCCTAACTTTATTGGCAAGCTAAGAGCTGTTACCTACATCAGCTCATTTGAAAGCATTTTTATTGTTATGAGACATACAAGTAGTACAAGTAGGGAACAGGATGAAGTTGGAGCCATCTGTGGGCCAGCATTTTCATTTGATCAACTGACTTTATCTCGTTGACATCATTATGCTGTACGAATGTGTTCCATACTCGAGTCATCCTGGGTATATATGATCTCAGATGGAGTGATGTTCTGGAGAAGGGTACAGCCAAAGTGAAGTTGTTGCTTTCTGCCCGTCTTGTGGCATAAAAGCTTGTTTCACGCTGTCCTCGAAGTGAATCCAAGTGTGGTACTTTGACAATATTGGCCTTACTTGAGCTAAAGTTCGTCACGGCCACGCTAGCTGGAGATTCGTCTGTAAAAACTTGCATTTGTGGTCACAGAGGTGCCTGTGCTAACCTTCCTATGGTGTAGAAATATACCTAGTTGGATGAATCTTATTGTGGCTAGCTGGTCTAGTGGCTAACGCGACGGGCTGGAGTTTTGAGTCTCTATGACCGCGGGTTCAATCCCGGCCGGGGGTATGGTTTAATATTGGCCTTATACATAACAGTAAGGCCACCCACATCCCTCCTATGTTGAAGGCTCTGCTGAAATGACAGATCTATCCAGGATGGGTCCAGGCGAGAGGTGAGACGTCTTGCTCTGTTCTCTACTCTGTCAAGTAGTCGCAGACTGCTCTCTCTCTCTCTCTCTCTCTCTCTCTCTCTCTCTCTCTCTCTCTCTCTCTCTCTCTCCAAGTACCTCAGGCAACTGTTTTGTGTCGCTTGCTTGCTTGCTGGTGCTCTGAGCCAGTGGTTCAATGCTTTTGCTCCCTCTCACAAAATCCATGGTGACACCTTCTCAGGTACCATTGACTTTGATGTATGCAACTCACTCGGATTTTTTTTTTACATATTCCTATGTTGCATATATGGTGTCCATCACCTGTTAATGTACCCTTTCTTCTTGGCTCTCTGCTATTACCCCGATTCTGAGAACACCTCACTAACTTCCTTATCGTTTCTCGAGAGGTCTCCTCCTTCCTTCTTTAATCGAAATACTTAGTATTTTACCATTTATTTTCTGATGTGACGATGGAGCAGCTATGGTTCAAACTTGACTTTTGCTCTTATATTGTTCTCAAACTTATTCAACGTCTCTCCTCTCCCTTGCATATTCGTTTCTGGCACCTCAGCACTTCACTGTTCTGTCAGTCCTTCACCTTCTATTGTTTTTAAAAGGTCTAGGGCCTTTATTTCTATATATATATCTCTGGATTAACCAAATGCTATCTTTATCTCTTTTGTCATTTCCCTTCCATCTGAGTGCCAGAGAGTGTTTTCCAGCAATCTCAGGCACTCTTCAGTGACTCTAACTCCGGTTCTCCTTTCCACTGCATTCAGGAACTCTCTCTTCCCTTCAAAGTTCTCTCTTCTAAAGTCTGGCTTCTTGCTCCCTCTCTTGTCGCAATTTTTATCTCTACGTTGTTTCACGTATGACAGATGCACTTGCTGTGACAACTAGATTTAAGATTGCTAGTTAAGTCTCTTTCTAATTAAACTAATCCATGATTAGTAATTTCGCTTTAGCCCTATGAGCTCCCCTTGCTACTTCGACTATGAGGTCATCTGTTGCTTATTTGTTGTCTTCATATTCTTGTTTCTTTCTCCTATTGTCTGTAGGAGAATTATAGATCACTATAGCCATTGATTGTGCCCGAATATAGTCATTTGACTCTTTATCCCCTCTCATCACTTTAAAACTCCATTATTTCATAATTAGCAGTGCTAATTCACTCCTTCCCAGTTTCCAGTCATTCCTTATTTCTTGATATCCAACTGGGAATATGACATATGAGATCATTTCAGTTAACTTTGTCTCTGTAATAGTTAAGATGTCCGAAGGTAGGTCTGCAATACCTTCATTTAGTTCATCACTCTTATTCGATAATCCAACAGCATTTGTGCACCACACTCTATGTTCTCATGTGAGACGTCTGGTCTTTCTGCTTATGGCACATCTTTCAACAGTAGGTGAGGTAGGGCCGTTGTTGGTGTGAGCATTGTTACAGGGGAAGGTAGGGCCGTTGTTGGTGTGAGCATTGTTACAGGGGAAGGTAGGGCCGTTGTTGGTGTGAGCATTGTTACAGGGGAAGCTGGGGCAGTGGTTGGTGTGAGCATTGTTACAGGGGAAGGTAGGACCGTGGATGGTGTGAGCATTGGTACAGCCGTGTGGTTGGCGTGAGGGGAAGGTAGGGCCGTTGTTGGTGTGAGCATTGTTACAGGGGAAGGTAGGGCCGTGGTTGGTGTGAGCATTGTTACAGGGGAAGGTAGGGCCGTGATTGGTGTGAGCATTGTTACAGGGGAAGGTACGGCCGTGGATGGTGTGAGCATTGTTACAGGGGAAGGTAGGACCGTGGTTGGTGTGAGCATTGTTACAGGGGAAGGTAGGACCGTGGTTGGTGTGAGCATTGTTACAGGGGAAGGTACGGCCGTGAATGGTGTGAGCATTGTTACAGGGGAAGGTAGGACCGTGGTTGGTGTGAGCAGTGTTACATTGGAAGGTAGGGCCGTGGTTGGTGTAAGCATTGTTACAGGAGAAGGTAGGGCCGTGGTTGGTGTGAGCATTGTTACAGGGGAAGGTACGGCCGTGGATGGTGTGAGCATTGTTACAGGGGAAGGTAGGGAAGTGGTTGGTGTGAGCATTGTTACATTGGAAGGTAGGGCCGTGGTTGGTGTAAGCATTGTTACAGGAGAAGGTAGGGCCGTGGTTGGTGTGAGCATTGTTACAGGGGAAGGTAGGACCGTGGTTGGTGTGAGCATTGTTACAGGGGAAGGTAGGGCAGTGGTTGGTGTGAGCATTGTTACAGGGGAAGGTAGGGCCGTGGTTGGTGTGAGCATTGTTACAGGGGAAGGTAGGGCCGTTGTTGGTGTGAGCATTGTTAAAGGGGAAGGTAGGACCGTGGTTGGTGTGAGCATTGTTACAGGGGAAGGTAGGGCCGTTGTTGGTGTGAGCATTGTTACAGGGGAAGGTAGGGCCGTGGTTGGTGTGAGCATTGTTACAGGGGAAGGTAGGGCCGTGATTGGTGTGAGCATTGTTACAGGGGAAGGTACGGCCGTGGATGGTGTGAGCATTGTTACAGGGGAAGGTAGGACCGTGGTTGGTGTGAGCATTGTTACAGGGGAAGGTAGGACCGTGGTTGGTGTGAGCATTGTTACAGGGGAAGGTACGGCCGTGGATGGTGTGAGCATTGTTACAGGGGAAGGTAGGACCGTGGTTGGTGTGAGCACTGTTACAGGGGAAGGTAGGGGCCGTGGTTGGTGTAAGCATTGTTACAGGAGAAGGTAGGGCCGTGGTTGGTGTGAGCATTGTTA
>NW_027200723.1:0-17576 GCF_038502225.1 Cherax quadricarinatus
GACACAGTGACTTATTTTCTTTTCTTCATGCTTGGTATGAATCTTTCTATTGCCTCTTGGCACTATGACGCGACTTATTTCTTTCACGACTCAGCTTTCCTGTTCCCTTCATCATTCAGCTTCACTCGGGAAGTAAAAGTCCCTTCTTCTGTGTTTCTATTTTCTATTACTCACTTCCTCCCTTTCTTTCTTCATTCTCCTTGCACAGATCTATACGAGACACAAGGGCGCTCATATCTTGAGTATTCACAATTTTCTTGGATTTCCTACACGCCATGTCTTCTGCGATGTCTGGATAGAGAACAGCACCACGCAAGACGACTATCTCTAACCTAGACCCGGTCTGGATGGATTTGTCATTTCAGCAGAGCCTTTCACAACTAATAGAAATAAGTGGCCATACTGTTATGTTCAAAGCTAATACTGTCAACATACCACTCATAGCTCCACTTGAAGGACAACGAAAAAAGTTTCTATACCGCAGGACGGGCAGCAAAGAGAAACAAAATTCCGGCTGTTTCGTTCTCAAAACATCACTTCATCTATGATCATTCATTCCTAGAATGACTCGAGTCTGGAACTATTTTTCTAGAATAACAATATCGATAAAATAAAATGTATTGACAAGAGGTTCTCTGGACAACAGTTTTATCTTCATCCTGTTCATTTAACTGGCATATTTATATTGTTTTCTTAATTAGTTTTAATAAAAATTTAATTGGACTCTAATACATTAACTTTTCCTCTCGTGTCTCTTACCTCGGTTTCCTCCCTTTTACCTTCAAATACCACCCCTGTTCCTTCTCTTTTTCTCATTGTTTAAAATCAATAATGGTGGGAGCCGCTGTGTCCTCCCCTGTGGTACGCCATCCTTCACATACATTCCCGCTGCTCTTCACGAGCGTCCGACATCTTAAAACCAAGTATTCGTCATATAAAACTTTAGTATCTATTATCTTCTATCAATGTACTTTGTCGTTAATATTATTCAGTCAATGTGCTCTTTCCCAAAGAAATAATCTGACAGAGCTGCATCAATAATATTCGTCAGGGGTGAAGATATATGATTTCCAAGAAATCTCAGCCTTTACTACAATCTTTCTAATGGAAAAATATTACTATATATTATTTTGATGGCTTATAAACAAGAAGAAAGTGAAGAATGATTGTCATAAACGCACGATAGACAAGTACTGACCGAAATGCTTGTAATGTCTGTACGTGAATATATTCATTTGGTGAATAACAATAAAGGTTTTACAAATTATATGAATTTATTTGAATTATGTATGTTTATAGAGTCTCAGATCCTTCTTCAGTTCTTGACTGCGTGTTATAAAACAGTAAATGTAGCGAGGAATGCATGTTGGTGCGGTGTTGTCATCACTCTCGTGTATATCTCTCTCCATTGCTTGTGTCTGTCTCTCTTGACTCCTCATTTTAATTTGTCTTCATTATTTAGATTTTTCAACCTTGATTGAGTATATTTATATGTTATGCGGGTCTTTGAATACTGCTGTGGTCAGCACAATATGAATACAGACAGTGACTCAGGCAGAGACGGTTGGTAGTGAGTCATCTACTGGTACACTGGTTACTGGTAACTGGTTACTACTACTGAGAGCTCGGCGACGCTAACGTATGTCGTCCCGACATACAACTAATACAAACTAGAGATGGCAGGTGTATGGCTTGGGCTGATTCTATACAATGTCAAAGTACACAACAATTAAACATTATAACATACATAAGTAGAACATTGGAATGGAAGCTCAACTCATGGAATGAAACTCAACGTTGAGATTACACAATAGAAATGATAAAAAAAAAATTTGATCGATCGATCTGTATTCATGTGATCTACGGATTCTGAGGAAGGAATATATACAAAGAAGTGTTTAACAGAAAGGCAGATTCGGTGCACTCAAATCTAGACTGTTAACTCTCAGAATGCGGAGAGAACATGAACACAAAAAAAAAATGATACTTGAGGATTTCTCAATACCTGTCGTGTACGTAGGGAATAACGACATTCAGGTTGATCGTCTGACTGAGTATCAGAGGAAGAGAGTACAGGATCAGGAGGATTGTCAGAGTCTGTCACATTAGTCTGGGTTGGAACATCATTATCATCACATACTAACTTCATATGATCTAAATGCGATTCTTTATACTGACCAGTACTAATTTCTCTAACCTTATACTTATTACCAGTGATATGTTCAACTACTCGATAAGGACCAACAAACTTTTGATCAAGCTTAGGCATTGCAGACGTTTTGTTAAAGTTAGTCAGCATAACTCTCGAACCTACTTTGATTTTGGATGGCTTTGCTCGAGTGTTTGCGACTCTTGTAAATTCTGCTGTTGATTTATGAAGTGTTTCACGGATTCTTCTAAAAACACTTTGAGCTAAGCTGGTACGAGTTGCTATGAAATCATCAGGGTTGTAATTTGGTTTCGGATTAGAATATAACAACTCATAAGGCAAACGTTTATCTACACCGTACAATGCATAATGTGGAGTGTCACCTATAGAAACATTGTAAGCAGAATTTATAGCACACTGCACATCAGGTATAACTTCATCCCAAGTTTCACTGTTGGGATTGATAGTGGCTCTCAAGACATCAAGTACTTTCTTATTGGTTCGTTCCGCTAACCCATTGCTGGCAGGATGATGAGGAACAATGGTGGATTTAGAGATCTTGTACAAGGTACACAAATTTTCAAGAATCTCATTACAGAATTCACCTCCATTATCTGTTACTAGGGACTTAGGGGTGGTATGCCTGCAGATAATGCGTTCTTTAAACGCTTTAGCTACTGTCTCGGCAGTCTTATCTGCAATAGGAACTAACTCACAATATCTGGTGAAATGGTCTACCATAACACACAGATGTTTGTTGCCCTGGAGGGAACATTGGAAATTAGTTAACAAATCTAGCGCAACTCTTTCCCACGGTTCGCTAGTAGTTGGATACACTTGGATTGGATTAGGACCATTAGCATTACCTTTATGTTGCATGCAGACACTACATTTCTTAACATACTCAGAAATATCAGTTGCCATACGAGGCCAAAAGTATTTCAATCTGGCTTGTTTTACTGAACGATCCATACCAGGGTGTGCAACACCTGGTACATCGTGAACTAGCTGTAAGGCTACATTCACTAGTGACTGTGGAATTACTAACTGGTATACTCTTCTGCTAGGAGTACCCAACTCGGCTGTTCGATACAGTAATTCTTGGTTCATGACAAAGTCACTGATGGGTGCTGGTGGCTTCACAGTCAGAATAAGATCTTCCTGGAGCAGGAATCGAATCACACCAGACCACATGGGATCTGTTCGTTGAGCATTCTTTACATCCTCAGCACTAAATGGAGGGTCTGCAGTTACTATACTAACATGTCGCGATAAGGCATCTGCGACTACATTTGACTTGCCAGGTAAGTGTTCAAAGGTGGGATTGAACTCTTGGATAGTCAAGGTCCATCTGGCTAACCTTCCAGTAGGTTGTTTGTTCTGGAATAAAGGTATCAGTGGAGCATGGTCTGTCAAGACATGAACAGAGTACTGATAAATAATGTCTCGGAAGTGCTTTAAAGACCATACTATTGCTAAAGCTTCTTGCTCAGTTACTGTATAATTACGTTCAGCCTTCGTAAGGACTCGGCTAGCAAATGCAACTGCGTTGTACTTGCCATCAGTCTTCTGAGCTAGTACGGCACCTATGCCAATAGAACTAGCATCAGTTGTCAGATAGAAGGGCTTAGAAAAATCTGGAAATTTCAAAATTGGAGCAGATGTTAGCTTTTCTTTTAGAGTTTGGAATGCTCTTTCTTGACGGAAGGTCCAAACAAAAGGAGCATCTTTCTTAAGCAACTCAGTTAGAGGAGCAGCTATGGAAGAAAAATTGGCAATGAAAGATCTATAAAAACCTGCTAAGCCCACAAAGGATCTTACGGCATCAGCAGTTTTGGGAGTTGGAAAATTTAGTACTGCAGTTACTTTACTTTGGTCAGTCGTAACCCCTCTAGGAGTGACTACGTGACCAAGAAACTTAATTTCTGATCTGAAAAATTGACATTTAGACAGTTTGATCTTTAAATTGGCTTCTTCAAGCTTACCAAGTACTACATCAAGTCTTTTCAAGTGTGTATCCACGTCTTTAGACATGACGATTACGTCATCTAAGTACACCATAAGTGCATTACCTATGAGACCTCTAAAGATATTAGTCATGAGCCTTGAGAACGTGATAGGGGAGGATCGTAATCCAAACGCCATACGGAGGAAGTGATAATGACCTGTAGGAGTGGAGAATGCAGTTAGCTCTTGGCTGTCCTCGTGAAGAGGGACTTGCCAAAACCCTTGTAACAAGTCCAGGGTTGAAAAGACTTTGTTATCTCCGATGTTACGTAAAAGATCACCCAGTACAGGAAGTGGGAAGCGATCTGGAATAGTTTTCGCATTTAACTTCCTAAAGTCAATCACTGGGCGCCAAGTACCATCCTTCTTAGGTACTAGGATCAAGGGTGCATTCCAAGGTGAATTGCTAGGTGCAATAACTCCATCATCAAGCATTTGATTGATCAATTCTTCTGCGACAGCAACTTGTGAATGAGGCATTCTGTACGCAGGTATATAGATAGGTCTAGTACCAGGTTCAAGTGGAATACGATGGGACAATAAGTTCGTTATACCCATCTTCTCACCTGGTAAGGCAATGGCTTTACGACGTTTGTTCAACAGAGTCAACAAACGCTTGACTTCATCTGGGAAGTCAGTGGGAGCTAAGTCTTTCTCCTCAACTGGTGGAACAGATTGATCCAGTGAAGTGGATGAGGTCTCCCCGGTAGAAATAGCACCGACCCACTGGTCAGGTGACAACTCATCCTCTACCTGAACAGGGTAAGGATAGTGAACAAGGTCAACAAGATTGGTATTTGCTCTGAGACGAACACTGTGACCAGAAGTGTTAGCTAGGAAGAAATGGATCTTACTATCTCTTACAACATGTAAGGATGGTTCAACAAATAGACCTTTTACTTTGCAGGAATCACTGTCAACTAGGACGTTATCACCATCTGGAACACTAGGAACAACAACAGACACTCTAGTGAGGGCACTAGCTGCGACAGAAACGTCTTTCTGCAGACGGCATGTGACATCAACAAGAGATGGCATTACTAGTTGCAAGTAATTGTTTTCCGACAAGGCGTCCCCTGTGGAGAAACTACTACTTGAACTAGCAGACATTGCAGGGATAGGCTCAGCACTCAAGGTAGTCAGAGCGTCCTCGGACACTTGAGGTAACTGGACACTATCTTGCAAGTCTGAAGTTGCAGGAACACAGACAGGAGTGACAGGATCATCAGTGCCTGACCGCTTGGGTACGCTACTGGAAAATGCACTGGCCTGTAAGGACTTAATTCGAATGTCGTACTCTGCGGCAGTATGGCAGATCTCGGATCCAAGCTGGTAACCCCAAAATGGTACGATCAAGTCATCAATTTGGGCATGCCATCGATAAGGGTCGAGCACAATGCGTAAGTCTCGCATGGAAGCAAATCCCAGTAGAAGGTCACCAGGGAAAGTAATCTGGTCGACAACAAGGAAGGAAGCAGTGAAGTCTCTACCTTGGATAGAAAAAGTGAGGGAAGTCCGACCTCGGACACGCAGGTGAGAACCAGCTACTCCACTAAGGGAGGACACATGAGTCGGTTCTACGAGAAGGACATGTCGTAACTGCTTATCCCTAAACAAACTAGACCTGATAATATTGACTTGCGCACCAGAGTCCATGAACAAATGAACGGGCGCATTATGAACAGATGCTTGCACTATAGGGCCTATGGTTGCATTGGAAGTTATGTGCAAACAAAAAGGTGGATTGTCATCAGAAAAGATTTGTTCCACTTCATCCCCAAAATCATCTACGTGAGAGACATGTGAAGCAACATCATCAGCAGGATTGTCATTCTCGAGACTGCTTAAGGCTTCAAAGGAATTGTGAACGGGGATGGTGTACTCATTATCACCTACTGTCACCATGGGACGGTTTGACTGGGGCGCTCGAATTCCCCCGAATTGGAAGAATGAGCCTGGTTCTGGTTAGTTTCCATGTATTCTATGATAAGTACAGTAGGGAAGATCTGACTGGTACTCATCATCAGTACGACGCCTCTTAGGGTAACTATCAGGACAATTAATTGCAATATGGCCACGGAAACCACAGTTGTAACAAGTCCGCTGACTATGGTTACTGAATGTACTATGAATACTACGAGGTTTATAATGACTCTGTACACTGGTCCTTGGTGATCGCTGAGATGGTTGACGACCACGATTTGTCGCTGTGGCGCAAACAAGAGGTGGTGCAGACTGAGGCATAGGTGTGAAATTACTTTTGATACATGGGAAAGTACCCTGGGGGCACAAGGAACGTACATGATTTAGGGCTGTAAGTGGTTCCATCGTCACAGTTGGAGGATTAGCCTCATAAGCACACACGGAAGCAGGCGGCATTAGTTCTTTGATTGCTCCAAAAGCTGCTATTTTAGCAAACGATGCTGTGGATGGTTTATCCTCGTCAGGGACAAAAGCTGAGGACTGGACAGCATTGATAAATGATGATAAAAGTTTGTCTAATCTAACAGCAAATGCACTCAACGATTCATTAGTCATGGGTGTAGCATTCACTAGTTCCCTAAGAACGACATATGGATCAGCTGTTTTTACTGGTACAAGGAAAGAACGAATCAGTTCCTCATATTGTGACCACTTAGTAAGATTCCTGAAGTCTCGCATATCAAGGAGATCAACAACGTGAACAGCAGCAGGGGATCGATGAAGAGCTTCTTTAGCAAGTCTGATAAGACTTTCCTCTGAAGGAGGACCTTCAACTAGAGCATTAGCACGAGAACGAATGGCCGCAAACCATGCTTCAAGACTATGTACATGGCCATTGAATAAAGGTAACGCATCAAGGGAATCACGAGTATAACTATAGTATCTCGGTGTCTGGGTCGGTCTGTCAGTCGCTAAGGAACTGTGAGGACTGATGACAGGAGCAGCAGTAGCCTGAGAGGTCTGAGTGTCGACATTCACTAAAGTATCACTTGACGGTATGTGAGACATAATGGCAAAGTTGCACGAGAACAAATAAGGCAAAAATAATGAACAATAAAAATGATACAAAATGCTAGAATTGAAATAAAAGAGATGCAACTAATTCTGCAGAAGTAATAAAAAAATGTCTAAGATACACTGCAAGAGGAAGGACAACTCAATGTGAAGGACTATTGGCCAAGAAAAAAAAATTACATTGAAATATACATAAAAATATTACTGGAGACTGAATTAAATGCAAAATGAGCTGTCTTTACTCTTGCTAATAAAGAAATTAATTAATAAAATTTTAAATCAATGTAAAAAGTATAAAATAAAATTACTAAATTGTTAACTGGGAAATTTAAGTATTTTCTAAGAATGCATAAACAAAATTAAAATATAATTCACTGCAGAACATAAAAGAAAATAATTCACTGCAGAACAAGTGCAACAAAATAATTCACTGCAGAACAAGTGCAACAAAATAAGGTGTAGAAATAATCACTGCAGTAATAAAGTGTCACTGGGAAAACTCAGGTTAAATAATGAAATAAAAATATGAAGAAAAAACTGATTGAACACTTTAACTCTTAATTGTAAATTAGACAAAACAATTTACTCAAACAGAGTAAAGAAAACACTTTACGTTAAAAGTAATTGAAATTGCATCAAGAGTGAATTTGTTCAAAGAAATATAAAAATATGAATAAAAATAAAACAAAGGAACAAAACGGGAAGTGTAACACTTACAGTGGCAGGGCACACAACACTTAATCACGTATTCATTATTTTAGTATATTCTTACAACAAAATCTTGCTGTGACTGATACGACAAAAATTTGCTGGCAAAAATAATGGTACACAGTCTGCGAAAAAATTAGAGGAATGAGACACTGCTGGCATACGAAAAAAAGACACACATAGAAATAAATGGATAATTTGGTATACTGGGGTGAATATCACTGCATGAAATACAATGACAATTACTGGAGAATACAACGCTGAAAGAATACAATAAAAAAAATGAATCACTTCACACAGAGTGACTGACTGGTACACTACACAATAATACTTACTACAGACAGAGAGTAGCATAAAAAAAAAAAAACACAGATAAAAAAAAATATAAGATGAGCGAAAACACTGAAAAATATTGCAAAAATAACGAGTCAAAGAAACACTGAGTCTACACTGAAAACACAAGGTTTAGAGTACACAAGAAATTTACTATAAATGTCTCACACACGCAAATGTCTTTAAATGCAAGAAAAATGTCTCTAAACAGAAAATTATCACTGAAGTCTGTAGTAGTCGACGGTGATGACTGGTGATGAGGAAGGTTGTCCTGCGCGGTGATGACGCCGACACTCACACTGTCGTCGTGAAGAAATGCGCTTTCTCGGTGAACTCGCATAATTGGCTTTATCGTTGGCGCTCAGCTACATCTCTTGACCAATTATGTGAGCCAAAACAGTATTAGGACCCGGTACAAGGGTGCAAACAACCACAGGTAGATGAGGTGGGTGGCTGGTGGTGGGTGGTTGGTGGTGGTGGTGGAGGGAGAGTGTATAGCGGTGGGTGTGACTCTCGCTGGCGCTCTGGCGCGCACTCCACTCACTACCCACGAAGGTGGCTTGATAAGCCACTCTATGCCACAGGAATGGTGAAAACCACTCTTAGCATCCAACAGGGAGCACAAAGCGATATATGAGACAATACTTCAGAGGCTTACTTCTTACTGCGTGGCTTACTTCTCTCTCTCAGCTGGGTTAGAAGCTGGGTTGGCTGACTGGCTTAACCCACGAGAATGGCTGACTGGAAGACGTGTAACGATGCACACAGCACGGAGGAGCAGGTGGATGACAGGAGACAGGCTGGATGACAGGCTGACTGGCGTTCACTTCCACAGTCTGGCTTACTGACTGGCTTAATTGCAAAATCCGGGTCAACCCCTCGGAGATTGAAGCAATTAGCACACGAACTAAGCCAGGAAGCTTGAAACGGCTGCAACAGGCTTGCAGGGTGGAGGTTGTGAGGGGAGCGAGTAGCTGGTGGGTGAGACGGTTCACCTTTGACCCTGCCGGCTACTCACAAACAGTCTTCTAACGTCTTGAATTACCTGTAAAAACTTAAATCCACGCTCCACACCAGTGCCACCATTTATCATGTGGGGTTCGAACACGTAGATAGGGTAAAGTAATACTAACGTAGGCTGGTAGTACGTATATTATGGATAATGTGGGGAGCGCCCTAACAGCCGTAACCTATCTCTCTTGCTCTCTCTCGTATAACTGACTGGCCGCCCACAGTACCCATATGTGAGAGGGTCTTTGAATACTGCTGTGGTCAGCACAATATGAATACAGACAGTGACTCAGGCAGAGACGGTTGGTAGTGAGTCATCTACTGGTACAGGGAATGTTAGTAAGATACTTCTAGCAGTGTCAGGGAATGTTGAGGTGGTAAGATACTTCTACAGTGTTAGGGAATGTTAGTGGTAAGATACTTCTAGCAGTCTTAGGGAATGTTGAGGTAGTAAGATACTTCTAGCAGTGTCAGGGAATGTTGATGTAGTAAGATACTTCTAGCAGTGTCAGGGAATGTTGACGTAGTAAGATACTTCTAGCAGTGTTAGGGAATGTTGAGGTGGTAAGATACTTCTAGCAGTGTCAGGGAATGTTGAGGTGGTAAGATACTTCTAGCAGTGTTAGGGAATGTTGAGGTGGTAAGATACTTCTAGCAGTGTTAGGGAATGTTGAAGTAAGATACTTCTAGCAGTGTTAGGTGGTAAGATACTTCTAGCAGTGTTAGGGAATGTTGAGGTAAGATACTTCTAGCAGTGTTAGGGAATGTTGTAGTAAGATACTTCTAGCAGTGTTAGGGAATGTTGAAGTGGTAAGATACTTCTAGCAGTGTTAGGGAATGTTGAGGTCGTAAGATACTTCTAGCAGTGTCAGGGAATGTTGAGGTGGTAAGATACTTCTAGCAGTGTCAGGGAATGTTGAGGTGGTAAGATACTTCTAGCAGTGTCAGGGAATGTTGAGGTGGTAAGATACTTCTAGCAGTGTCAGGGAATGTTGAGGTGGTAAGATACTTCTAGCAGTGTCAGGGAATGTTGAGGTGGTAAGATACTTCTAGCAGTGTCAGGGAATGTTGAGGTGGTAAGATACTTCTAGCAGTGTCAGGGAATGTTGAGTAAGTAGCAGTGTTAGGGAATGTTGAGGTGGTAAGATACTTCTAGCAGTGTCAGGGAATGTTGAGGTGGTAAGATACTTCTAGCAGTGTCAGGGAATGTTGACGTATACTTCTAGCAGTGTTAGGGAATGTTGAGTAAGATACTTCTAGCAGGGAATGTTGAGGTGGTAAGATACTTCTAGCAGTGTCAGGGAATGTTGACGTAGTAAGATACTTCTAGCAGTGTTAGGGAATGTTGAGGTGGTAAGATACTTCTAGCAGTGTTAGGGAATGTTGAGGTGGTAAGATACTTCTAGCAGTGTTAGGAAATGTTGACGTAGTAAGATACTTCTAGCATGTTGAATGTTGGTGGTAAGATACTTCTAGCAGTGTTAGGGAATGTTGAGGTGGTAAGATACTTCTAGCAGTGTTAGGGAATGTTGACGTAGTAAGATACTTCTAGCAGTGAGGGGAAGATACTTCTAGCAGTGTTAGGGAATGTTGAGCAGTGTTAGGGAATGTGAGTAAGATACTTCTAGCAGTGTTAGGGAATGTTGACATAGTAAGATACTTCTAGCAGTGTCAGGGAATGTTGACGTAGTAAGATACTTCTAGCAGTCTTAGGGAATGTTGAGGTAGTAAGATACTTCTAGCAGTGTCAGGGAATGTTGAGGTGGTAAGATACTTCTAGCAGTGTTAGGGAATGTTGAGGTGGTAAGATACTTCTAGCAGTGTTAGGGAATGTTGAGGTGGTAAGATACTTCTAGCAGTGTTAGGGAATGTTGACGTAGTAAGATACTTCTAGCAGTGTTAGGGAATGTTGACGTAGTAAGATACTTCTAGCAGTGTTAGGGAATGTTGAGGTGGTAAGATACTTCTAGCAGTGTTAGGGAATGTTGAGGTGGTAAGATACTTCTAGCAGTGTTAGGGAATGTTGACGTAGTAAGATACTTCTAGCAGTGTTAGGGAATGTTGAGGTGGTAAGATACTTCTAGCAGTGTCAGGGAATGTTGAGGTGTGTAAGATACTTCTAGCAGTGTTAGGGAATGTTGAGGTGGTACGATCCTTCGAGCAGTGTTAGGGAATGTTGAGGTGGTATGATACTTCTAGCAGTGTTAGGGAATGTTGAGGTGGTAAGATACTTCTAGCAGTGTTAGGGAATGTTGAGGTGGTAAGATACTTCTAGCAGTGTTAGGGAATGTTGAGGTGGTAAGATACTTCTAGCAGTGTTAGGGAATGTTGAGGTGGTAAGATACTTCTAGCAGTGTTAGGGAATGTTGAGGTGGGTACATTGCAGAGTCACTTGTTTGCACAGAACTGCTTAATGCCTCAAATGATGTAGTGGAAGTTTTAGCAGTAAAGGTCGAGAACCAAAACCTAGTCATTGTGGTAGTCTACAAGCCTCCGGATGCAACATCCCAGCAATTCCAGGAACAGCTGTTAAAAATTGACCACTGTCTGGAAAATCTTCCAGCTCCTGCACCCAACATCTTGCTCCTGGGGGACTTCAACTTAAGGCACCTAAAATGGAGGAATATAGCAAATAATATTGTTGCAGTAATAACACCAGGAGGCAGCTCTGATGAAAACTCACACTCACACGAGCTTTTAAATCTCTGCACAAAATTCAATTTAAACCAGCAAATAATAGAGCCTACTAGACTGGAGAATACACTAGACCTCATCTTCACTAACAATGATGATCTGATAAGAAATGTCACCATATCAAAAACAATATACTCAGATCACAACATAATTGAGGTTCAGACATGTATGCGTGGAGCCCCAGACCGACAAAATGAGACTAGTCACGAGGGAGCATTCACCAAATTCAACTTCAATAACAAAAACATAAAGTGGGACCAAGTAAACCAAGTCCTAACCGATATAAGCTGGGAAGATATACTAAGCAACACAGACCCAAACTTATGCCTAGAACAGATTAACTCGGTGGCACTCGATGTATGCACAAGGCTTATTCCTCTAAGAAAAAGGAGGAGTAGATGTAAAATAGAAAGAGACAGGCGCTCCCTTTACAGGCGACGGAAAAGAATAACAGAGCGGCTAAAAGAGGTCAATATATCTGAAATGCGCAGGGAGACACTGGTCAGAGAAATAGCAAGCATCGAACTTAAGCTAAAAGAATCCTTTAGGAGTCAGGAATCGCGGGAAGAACTAAAAGCCATAAATGAAATCGAAAGAAACCCAAAGTATTTCTTCTCCTATGCCAAATCAAAATCGAGAACAACGTCCAGTATTGGGCCCCTACTTAAACAAGATGGGTCCTACACAGATGACAGCAAGGAAATGAGTGAGCTACTCAAGTCCCAATATGACTCAGTTTTTAGCAAGCCGCTAACCAGACTGAGAGTCGAAGATCAAAACGAATTTTTTATGAGAGAGCCACAAAATTTGATTAACACAAGCCTATCCGATGTTATCCTGACGCCAAATGACTTCGAACAGGCGATAAATGACATGCCCATGCACTCTGCCCCAGGGCCAGACTCATGGAACTCTGTGTTCATCAAGAACTGCAAGAAGCCCCTATCACGAGCCTTTTCCATCCTATGGAGAGGGAGCATGGACACGGGGGTCGTCCCTCAGTTACTAAAAACAACAGACATAGCCCCACTCCACAAAGGGGGCAGTAAAGCAACAGCAAAGAACTACAGACCAATAGCACTAACATCCCATATCATAAAAATCTTTGAAAGGGTCCTAAGAAGCAAGATCACCACCCATCTAGAAACCCATCAGTTACACAACCCAGGGCAACATGGGTTTAGAACAGGTCGCTCCTGTCTGTCTCAACTACTGGATCACTACGACAAGGTCCTAAATGCACTAGAAGACAAAAAGAATGCAGATGTAATATATACAGACTTTGCAAAAGCCTTCGACAAGTGTGACCATGGCGTAATAGCGCACAAAATGCGCGCTAAAGGAATAACAGGAAAAGTCGGTCGATGGATCTATAATTTCCTCACTAACAGAACACAGAGAGTAGTCGTCAACAGAGTAAAGTCCGAGGCAGCTACGGTGAAAAGCTCTGTTCCACAAGGCACAGTACTAGCTCCCATCTTGTTCCTCATCCTCATATCCGACATAGACAAGGATGTCAGCCACAGCACCGTGTCTTCCTTTGCAGATGACACCCGAATCTGCATGACAGTGTCTTCCATTGCAGACACTGCAAGGCTCCAGGCGGACATCAACCAAATCTTTCAGTGGGCTGCAGAAAACAATATGAAGTTCAACGATGAGAAATTTCAATTACTCAGATATGGTAAACATGAGGAAATTAAATCTTCATCAGAGTACAAAACAAATTCTGGCCACAAAATAGAGCGAAACACCAACGTCAAAGACCTGGGAGTGATTATGTCGGAGGATCTCACCTTCAAGGACCATAACATTGTATCAATCGCATCTGCTAGAAAAATGACAGGATGGATAATGAGAACCTTCAAAACTAGGGAGGCCAAGCCCATGATGACACTCTTCAGGTCACTTGTTCTATCTAGGCTGGAATATTGCTGCACTCTAACAGCACCTTTCAAGGCAGGTGAAATTGCCGACCTAGAAAATGTACAGAGAACTTTCACGGCGCGCATAACGGAGATAAAACACCTCAATTACTGGGAGCGCTTGAGGTTTCTAAACCTGTATTCCCTGGAACGCAGGAGGGAGAGATACATGATTATATACACCTGGAAAATCCTAGAGGGACTAGTACCGAACTTGCACACGAAAATCACTCACTACGAAAGCAAAAGACTTGGCAGACGATGCACCATCCCCCCAATGAAAAGCAGGGGTGTCACTAGCACGTTAAGAGACCATACAATAAGTGTCAGGGGCCCGAGACTGTTCAACTGCCTCCCAGCACACATAAGGGGGATTACCAACAGACCCCTGGCAGTCTTCAAGCTGGCACTGGACAAGCACCTAAAGTCAGTTCCTGATCAGCCGGGCTGTGGCTCGTACGTTGGTTTGCGTGCAGCCAGCAGCAACAGCCTGGTTGATCAGGCACTGATCCACCAGGAGGCCTGGTCACAGACCGGGCCGCGGGGGCGTTGACCCCCGAAACTCTCTCCAGGTAAACTCCAGATAAGATACTTCTAGCAGTGTTAGGGAAGGTTGAGGTGGTAAGATACTTCTAGCAGTGTTAGGGAATGTTGAGGTGGTAAGATACTTCTAGCAGTATATTGCGACCCCAGAATGGGTCACAATGTATATAATATATATTACCTGTTCATATAATTTTATATTGCTTATATTTGCGATATTAGCTAAATCGTAAATATATTGCTTTATATTATTATTTGACTTATTTATATTATTAGGTAGGATGTAACATTTATATATTATTCAGTGCTCATAGTTTGAGTGTTAAGTAGCTGACAGCCTTGTCTAACAAGCGTTTCGCTCATTACGCTGCTGGCTTCTCTGCGTTGCTGGGCAGCAGCAGCATGGAGAGTCACGTGATCAGGGGGGGAGGTGATCACACTTTACCTGGAGTAGTCTGCCTGGGCTGTGCTGATGATTGTCGGTTGGACGTGACTCTAGCAAGAGGTCCCTCTACTCCTCTACCTTGTGGGCCCTTGTTGGAAGATCGTCCCTGTCACTTTCTTGTTGTTGGTTCTGTGTTACTCTGTTCACAGAACATTGCCTAGATTTAGTGATTTTCGACGTTGTACTGAGGTTGTGTCGCATAGACACTCTGAGAAACTCAGGTCCTGAGCTGTAGCTTCTGACCTAATTTGTACTGGTATCTGTGTACTGTCACAGTCGGGGGTTTTCTAATGCTGAACTTAGATTCAGTACTATGGGAGTTTTGTGACTTTTGTGGAGGATCTGCTGATGGTCCCTACTTAGTGTCGTTATATTATCTCCTTGTTCCTGATTCTGTGTTGCTTTTGCTTGTTATATTGCTGTTCGGCTTAACAGTCGCTTTATTGTTCAAGCAAGCTGTTCTGATTGCCAGGTTGGTCAAGAAGTTAATTTATGTGAGGACTTTTAGTCAGTCACTGGTTAAGTCTAGTCGAGTCTTGGGACATAGTGAACTACATAGAGCACTTACACACATACACACAAACTTACTTGTATATATTTGTATTATGTTATTATATGCTAACAATGTACCAGTCGGTACTTAAAAGCCATAAAGATGTGACATGTACCTTCAGCACAATACTACTGTACACCAGAGAAGTGCAGCAACTTGTATCCTATATCAAATTAAATTTGTTAATTTAATTTACTCTGATCTTACACGCCTAGACTTTGTTATTAATAAACTTACTAAATTTTAATTTCTTTAGTTAGCAGCCTACCAGTTGTAATCCTGAAGCACTATTGAATCTTACTGAATTCTAATGGATAATTGGACCAGGATACTGACTACTTGTTACAAAAACCCAGTAACAGGCTGGATGCTAGAAGGGCAGTCCTTTCTAGTATTCACTGGTGATCTCTATGCTTATTAGATATCGCGTTTTTTGTAACACAGTGTCAGGGAATGTTGAGGTGTTAAGATACTTCTAGCAGTGTTAGGGAATGTTGAGGTGTTAAGATACGTAAGATACTTCTAACAGGGAAATAGTTTATTAAAGGAGGTTTTACCCACAGTGAGGCATAGTAACTCCTGATAATGTCAACATGAATATTCTTTGAGGAAAGCAATTGTAAAGGTAATTTGGACACTAGTATATAATGATGTTAAAAACTTACGAGGAAACAACTCAAGTGATATATATATATATATATATATATATATATATATATATATATATATATATATATATATATATATATATATATATATATATATGCAAAACAACCACTCTGAAAGAATAGAGAAATTCCAAGCGCTTTCGTGACTACTCACATTATCATAGATCCTTGATAATGTGAGTAGTCACGAAAGCGCTTGGAATTTCTCTGTTCTTTCAGAGTGGATGTTTTGCATATTCTGAAATCACCTGTTTACTGTGATCTTATTGCATATATATATATATATATATATATATATATATATATATATATATATATATATGTATATATTTATATATATATATATATGTATATATATATATATATGTATATATATATATATGTATATATGTATATATATATATATGTATATATATATATATGTATATATATATATATATATATATATGTATATATATATATATATGTATATATATGTATATATATATATATGTATGTATATATATATATATATATATATATGTATATTTATATGTATATATATATATATATATATATATATATATATATATATATATATCTATGTATATATATATATATATATATATATCTATATTTATATCTCTATATATATATATATATATATATATATATATATATATATATATGTATATATATATGTATATATATATATATGTATATATATATATATATATATATATATATATATATGTATATATATATATATATATATGTATATATATATGTATATATATATATATATATATATATATATATATATATATGTATATATATATATATATATGTAATATATATATATATATGTATATATATATATATATGTATATATATATATGTAATATATATATATATATATATATATATATATATATATATATATATATATATATATATATATATATATATATTGCGGCCACGAACGAGTGGTTGTATATAACAGTCAGGATAATTAGTACAGAAACTGAAAATATTAAATAAATAATTGGATAACTAAAGAAAAAAGGAAAAACCAAGACAGTGTTATCTGACACTAAGACAGTGTTATCTGACACTAAGACAGTGTTATCTGAAACTAAGACAGTGTTATCTGACACTAAGACAGTGTTATCTGAAACTAAGACAGTGTTATCTGAAACTAAGACAGTGTTATCTGAAACTAAGACAGTGTTATCTGAAACTAAGACAGTGTTATCTGAAACTAAGACAGTGTTATCTGAAACTAAGACAATGTTATCTGAAACTAAGACAGTGTTATCTGAAACTAAGACAGTGTTGTCTGAAACTAAGACAATGTTATCTGAAACTAAGACAGTGTTGTCTGAAACTAAGACAATGTTATCTGAAACTAAGACAGTGTTATCTGAAACTAAGACAGTGCTATCTGAAACTAAGACAATGTTATCTAAAACTAAGACAGTATTATCTGTAACTAAAACAGTGTTGTCTGAAACTAAGACAATGTTATCTGAAACTAAGACAATGTTATATGAAACTAAGACAG
>NW_027200724.1:0-17575 GCF_038502225.1 Cherax quadricarinatus
ATCTTTCTCAGATCTGGCAGCGACAGAAATACAACTAGTTGTCTAGTAAATTTTGTTAGTAATTGGCAGGAAAGACTGATCTGTAGTTCCTGATTACCGTCCAGCATTTTTTTTTTGAAGTACTGGGACTACATTTGCCTCTTTTCACGACGATAACTATGTACATTCTGCTAGGCACAGTTAACAGATATTAGTTCCAGGCAAGGTTAGCAGGTCGGCATATTTGCAAAATGTTTTTTTTCTCTTTGTATCGCCTTCTGTCTAGTAATTGCCAAATTTTTTAGTTCGTATTTAAATTTGTTTTCGTATTTACCCAGTATGTGCAGCCATTTTTCCTCGTTGACGATCCAAACAGTCAGGTGAATAACCTAATTCGATGGGTTTAGTCCCAGTCATTTGTTGGAGAACCAGTCAATTATCTCACTCCCCCTCACACAACAACTGGGTCATCCCCGACTCCCTCACCACAAATTGTGATCAAGCGAGGACAGGTTTAGATATCAGGGTTAAAAATGTGCGTGCCGATATTTGTGGCTGTTATTCCCGTGTTCGACGGTGATCAAACTCTAATCATAAAATATATTTGCCAGACAGACACGCATTAAACTGCAATGAACTTCAAGTGTTTACACATGCAATCTACGTGCTAGTCCGCTCTTATTAGCCACTGTCGTTTATATCATGATTTAAATGCTATATTAATTATTAATTTATGTTCATGACACGTTTTAAACTTAGTGAAATGTTTAAGTTACTCTGAACTCGTATTAAAGAGATATTTGTACTTATCAATTTGTGACTGCTGGGGTCGAGTTCCTGCTCCTCACGTACTTACCTATATATACTCATTTATGTGTGGTTGCAGGGGTAAGGTATTAGCTCCTGGTCCCGTCTCTCAATTTGCCGTTTGTATGAAACCTGCCTCCGCAACATCTTCCTTAAAGTTATTTTACTTCCTGACTAATCTGAAGCTGAAGAAGTAATTCCTGACATTTTCGTGACTCTTTTATGTCTCTGGCTTCCATCTATTCCCCCGTGTACCTGTTTCTCGTCTCTCAAACTGTATATTTCTGACACCCCTATTAATTTACTTATTATTTTTTACGTTACTGTCACATCTCCTCTTGCTTTTCTTTCCTCTAACGTGATCAGGCTCAGTTCCTTTAGACTCTCTTTATGGCTCATACCTCTTAACTTTCGGACTAGTCTCGTTTTGTTCCTTTGCACTTTCTCCAGTTTCTTAACTTGCTGTATCAAGTTTGAGGTTTATACTGGTGCTGCATACACCAAGACAGACCTAACATGTGATAAATGGCTTAAAAAACGACAAGATGAAGACTGTCAGACACTGCAACATCATGGGATCTTGATACAAAGAATTCTTCAACTTTGTCCAACCTTTGGACGAAGACCTACATCAACTAGTGGATGGTTCCACTATGACCCCGCCTCCTCCTGCTTCGCCTCACCTGACTACAGTATATAAGCCACGTCTACGGCCCTATGCTGTACATTCTACAAGATTGTTGGACTGAACACATCGACTCCAGGCTGAGGGACTGATTACCTCAAACTCCTCCTCTCCTTACACCCTTCTGCTTTGTATTGGACTGTTCAAGCCACTCTGTGGTTAAACGTTTCCTAAATAAAGATTCCTATATGTTGCATAAGTGTCTCAATCGTCAACAAACCTGACATGTTGTACAGAGGGTCTTGAATGATTTTTTTATCGAGATTCCTGATGGCTGCTCTTACATTAACCAGACGATCACTGACTGCAGGGATTATTCGGATATTATTCAGTTGACGTGTGCCTCCAGCAATATGCTTGGCACTATGCTCACCTCTAGGTCTTTCTGAGTGAGGTCTACACTCAGTGTCCTGAGTCTACACTGCTTGTATGGTCTTCTTGTCAGTTCCCCAGTCTTCATAATCGGGCATTTGATGGAACTGAGCTCGAGTAATCACTTTTCTAACCAAATATGTAGTTTTGTCAAAACTATTTATCGTCTTTCCTTGTTTTTGACGGTTTTTTATCCTCATTATTAATTTTACTTCGTCAGAAAACAGATATACATCTAGCTCAATCCCATTTAATATGCCAGTCATATACATAGAAAAGTACTGATCCTAACAACAGTCTTTAATGAACATAGTTTGTCACTATTTTGATATTTCTTCTCAGCCAATAATACTTTGCTTCCTTCCACTAAGGTACTACTTTAGCCACATGACTACATTCCCGGTATAAAAAGCCTTCTTGTAATCCAAGAATATGCAAGCAAGTCATCCCTCTCTCTCTCCGATCTCACGTCTTCCACTCTTGGGGACAATGTCACAAGCAAATAATAGCACACTCAAACATGAATAAAACTTACGATTTACTCCTGATCCGTCCTGTCTGATACTGGTATTGTGATGCTCTCACCTCCAGGGTTTTCAGGATTTTCCAAGGAATGAAGACTAACAGTTGTTGCAGGTAATCTTATACTTGTCGATTACCACATTGGTAGGTTAATTTTTAATTAACTTGTATTTAACTCTCCACATATTCTTAAAAAAAAAAACACTATTTCAATAATTACGATGGTGACGATAGTGAAACGTTTTCCAATATATTGGAATGGTGAAAAGTTTGATGATTAATGAATGGTGAGCGCTGTTACGATTTAGGAGACAAGAAATATTAGGATAGGAAAGGATGAGAGATTTCACATAAGACGAAACTTAGCAGAGAAGTCAGTTTTCCATGTGAGCTTATGAAAGGATAGCCAAGGCAAGAGAAAGAACTGTGAAAAATGGAAATTTCTGAGTAAACGAAGTGAAGGTCACAAATGCGGAGGACACGGAGAAAGAGAGAAATAAGAAAACTTTTCTTGACAGAGGAAGCATGGAAATAAATGAAGTGAATGTACGTGCCAGAGAAGCAGAAAAGGAAAAACCTGTCGCCTTGCGATGGACGTGTACATGAAGCAAACTGAGATTCCCAAACATCTTTGAACTTCACAGAGGCAGGATTGTTAAAAGCGTCGAAAAACATTGTCACAAATTTCAGTTTTCTATATGCAGGCTGTGTATGTAAGCAAATAAACAAACACTCTGATTTACTTCTGATGAGAATCTGAAGCCGATAGAAAAACGCATTTTGGTGGTAAATATGAAAGTCTTGAAGGTAGTGGACGTCCTGATCGACTCTAATTACTAAAAAAAACATGAAATTAAGAAATATTAAAACGCGAGTTATTATTATTTCTCGGTTTTCTTTTCTTTAACATTCTCTACAATTCTATGAGCGGAAATATTTGAATATATTTTTGAAGGAAGTCTTCAGATATTAATTTTTCCAATAAACTCGCTAAGTGGCACCTGTACAGCCTAATCTCAACACACTATTTATTACAAAGAAACTAATTTAATAACGTTTGCAAATTAAAATTTGCACAGCTCAGAGTGAAAGCTAGCACTGAAAGCTAGCACTGAAAGCTAGCACTGAAAGTTTGAAACCTATTGGATAAGCCGTCTAGCACTGAAAGGTGGAAACTTCTCGGATAAGCCGTCTAGCACTGATGGAAACCTCTCAGGTAAGCCTTCCATGAATTGATCTGAATCTGCTAATTCCAAACCCTTTAACACTGTCACTAAAATTTCATACCTGAACTTACAGTCTAAAGTTACTGTATATTTTCCTTCCTATCAAATGCATCAGCTTTAATATTTTAAAATCGGTCAAGAGAGACAATCTGTGGAAAATAATGTATTTTCCGAAAAATCCAGCGTGTATTTTTTATGAAAATTAGTGTAATACATTGTATTTAATAAAAAATAATTTGTAAATGAAAAAGAGACTGGAGAGGGAAACTCTGCGCCTGCGCTGGGGAGCAGGGGAGAGACGCCATTGTTTTCTGAATGTGTTACAGGCACTCTAATGTAATGTGCTTAATTTTCGTCACTCTAGGGGTTATATTGGGCTTAAAACCTCTCTAATAGGAGCCGAAATTGTTGGATGTGCATTCCTGCATAACTTGAGCATTAAACAGATGTACAAAACAGCTCCAGGAACCTCAGATAAGCTATCTAAATTATGTTTGTAATTCTGGCCAGTATTATCATCATAAATTTGGGTAGAGGGGGGTTCTGTACATGACACACAGTAATCTCAAGACTAAATGGTGAGTGTTATGATTATAAATTCTCCTTCTGTTATATAAATGTGTATATGTAATCATTCATTAATTTTAACATGCAGCCCACAAATTTATATTAAATTTTACCAGAATTCCTGGTGATGTACATTTCATTTGCAATTAATATAGGTCTAAACAGGCTAGATAACAGGAGTTAGAGCAAAGGAAGGGGTAGCAGTAATGTTGAAGGATCAGTTATGGAAGGAGAAAAGAGAATATGAATGTGTAAATTCAAAAATTATGTGGATTAAAGTAAAGGTTGGATGCGAAAAGTGGGTCATAATAAGCGTGTATGAACCTGGAGAAGAGAGGAATGTAGAGGAGAGAGAGAGATTTTGGGAGATGTTAAGTGAATGTATAGGAACCTTTGAACCAAGTGAGAGAGTAATTGTGGTAGGGGACTTGAATGCTAAAGTAGGAGAAACTTTTAGAGAGGGTGTGGTAGGTAAGTTTGGGGTGCCAGGTGTAAATGATAATGGGAGCCCTTTGATTGAACTTTGTATAGAAAGGGGTTTAGTTATAGGTAATACATATTTTAAGAAAAAGAGGATAAATAAGTATACAAGATATGATGTAGGGCGAAATGACAGTAGTTTGTTGGATTATGTATTGGTAGATAAAAGACTGTTGAGTAGACTTCAGGATGTACATGTTTATAGAGGGGCCACAGATATATCAGATCACTTTCTAGTTGTAGCTACACTGAGAGTAAAAGGTAGATGGGATACAAGGAGAATAGAAGCATCAGGGAAGAGAGAGGTGAAGGTTTATAAACTAAAAGAGGAGGCAGTTAGGGTAAGATATAAACAGCTATTGGAGGATAGATGGGCTAATGAGAGCATAGGCAATGGGGTCGAAGAGGTATGGGGTAGGTTTAAAAATGTAGTGTTAGAGTGTTCAGCAGAAGTTTGTGGTTACAGGAAAGTGGGTGCGGGAGGGAAGAGGAGCGATTGGTGGAATGATGATGTAAAGAGAGTAGTAAGGGAGAAAAAGTTAGCATATGAGAAGTTTTTACAAAGTAGAAGTGATGCAAGGAGGGAAGAGTATATGGAGAAAAAGAGAGAGGTTAAGAGAGTGGTGAAGCAATGTAAAAAGAGAGCAAATGAGAGAGTGGGTGAGATGTTATCAACAAATTTTGTTGAAAATAAGAAAAAGTTTTGGAGTGAGATTAACAAGTTAAGGAAGCCTAGAGAACAAATGGATTTGTCAGTTAAAAATAGGAGAGGAGAGTTATTAAATGGAGAGTTAGAGGTATTGGGAAGATGGAGGGAATATTTTGAGGAATTGTTAAATGTTGATGAAGATAGGGAAGCTGTGATTTCGTGTATAGGGCAAGGAGGAATAACATCTTGTAGGAGTGAGGAAGAGCCAGTTGTGAGTGTGGGGGAAGTTCGTGAGGCAGTAGGTAAAATGAAAGGGGGTAAGGCAGCCGGGATTGATGGGATAAAGATAGAAATGTTAAAAGCAGGTGGGGATATAGTTTTGGAGTGGTTGGTGATTATTTAATAAATGTATGGAAGAGGGTAAGGTACCTAGGGATTGGCAGAGAGCATGCATAGTTCCTTTGTATAAAGGCAAAGGGGACAAAAGAGAGTGCAAAAATTATAGGGGGATAAGTCTGTTGAGTATACCTGGTAAAGTGTATGGTAGAGTTATTATTGAAAGAATTAAGAGTAAGACGGAGAATAGGATAGCAGATGAACAAGGAGGCTTTAGGAAAGGTAGGGGGTGTGTGGACCAGGTGTTTACAGTGAAACATATAAGTGAACAGTATTTAGATAAGGCTAAAGAGGTCTTTGTGGCATTTATGGATTTGGAAAAGGCGTATGACAGGGTGGATAGGGGGGGGGCAATGTGGCAGATGTTGCAGGTGTATGGTGTAGGAGGTAGGTTACTGAAAGCAGTGAAGAGTTTTTACGAGGATAGTGAGGCTCAAGTTAGAGTATGTAGGAAAGAGGGAAATTATTTCCCAGTAAAAGTAGGCCTTAGACAAGGATGTGTGATGTCACCGTGGTTGTTTAATATATTTATAGATGGGGTTGTAAGAGAAGTAAATGCGAGGGTCTTGGCAAGAGGCGTGGAGTTAAAAGATAAAGAATCACACAAAGTGGGAGTTGTCACAGTTGCTCTTTGCTGATGACACTGTGCTCTTGGGAGATTCTGAAGAGAAGTTGCAGAGATTGGTGGATGAATTTGGTAGGGTGTGCAAAAGAAGAAAATTAAAAGTGAATACAGGAAAGAGTAAGGTAATGAGGATAACAAAAAGATTAGGTGATGAAAGATTGGATATCAGATTGGAGGGAGAGAGTATGGAGGAGGTGAATGTATTCAGATATTTGGGAGTGGACGTGTCAGTGGATGGGTCTATGAAAGATGAGGTGAATCATAGAATTGATGAGGGGAAAAGGGTGAGTGGTGCACTTAGGAGTCTGTGGAGACAAAGAACTTTGTCCTTGGAGGCAAAGAGGGGAATGTATGAGAGTATAGTTTTACCAACGCTCTTATATGGGTGTGAAGCATGGGTGATGAATGTTGCAGCGAGGAGAAGGCTGGAGGCAGTGGAGATGTCATGTCTGAGGGCAATGTGTGGTGTGAATATAATGCAGAGAATTCGTAGTTTGGAAGTTAGGAGGAGGTGCGGGATTACCAAAACTGTTGTCCAGAGGGCTGAGGAAGGGTTGTTGAGGTGGTTCGGACATGTAGAGAGAATGGAGCGAAACAGAGTGACTTCAAGAGTGTATCAGTCTGTAGTGGAAGGAAGGCGGGGTAGGGGTCGGCCTAGGAAAGGTTGGAGGGAGGGGGTAAAGGAGGTTTTGTGTGCGAGGGGCTTGGACTTCCAGCAGGCATGCGTGAGCGTGTTTGATAGGAGTGAATGGAGACAAATGGTTTTTAATACTTGACGTGCTGTTGGAGTGTGAGCAAAGTAACATTTATGAAGGGGTTCAGGGAAACCGGCAGGCCGGACTTGAGTCCTGGAGATGGGAAGTACAGTGCCTGCACTCTGAAGGAGGGGTGTTAATGTTGCAGTTTAAAAACTGTAGTGTAAAGCACCCTTCTGGCAAGACAGTGATGGAGTGAATGATGGTGAAAGTTTTTCTTTTTCGGGCCACCCTGCCTTGGTGGGAATCGGCCAGTGTGATAATAAATCCAAGTAGGAAGCACATTAATCCAACGTTTGAAGTCACGCAGCAGAGGCTTTCGAATGTTATCAGACACATCCCAGGAGTTCTGTAATTTGTTGTAGAACTTTGACCATAGAGAGCCTGAACATGCCATCATTTGCAGGAATCTAACTTTACTTACCGTAAACCAGCAGTGAAAATTTAAAACTGATTCGAAAAGGCCGTCTCTTGTTATAAAGGAAGCAAAACTGAAACTCTGGGGGAAGAAAAACATACAATTCAGGCAGCCACTTTAATAAAGATATCGCTTTGGAGATTATTATTTCTCAATATACCAACCAGTGCTTCAATAAACAAGCTAATACACAAAATAGATGGAGCCTAATTGGAGCACGTAAGGTTAGGTTAGGCAGGTTTGTCAAGACAGTGGAGAAGTGTTTCCTGACTCGGGTCTCAGTTATATGCTGACCCATCATCTGAGTTTTGGTCATCTGATCAAGACATTCAGCGGGCTTACCGGCCCACCTCTTTAAAAAATATTGTTATAATTATAAGCATTAGAGATGAATGAGCATGACAGAAATCAGTTATTATTAATTAAAAAAAAAAAATTATTAACACACTGGCCGATTCCCACCAAGGCAGGGTGGCCCGAAAAAGAAAAATTTTCACCATCATTCACTCCATCACTGTCTTGCCAGAAGGGTGCTTTACACTATAGTTTTTAAACTGCAACATTAACACCCCCTCCTTCAGAGTGCATGCACTGTACTTCCCATCTCCAGGACTCAAGTCCGGCCTGCCAGTTTCCCTGAATCCCTTCATAAATGTTACTTTGCTCACACTCCAACAGCACGTCATGTATTAAAAACAATTTCTCTCCATTCACTCCTATCAAACACGCTCACGCATGCCTGCTGGAAGTCCAACCCCCTCGCACACAAAACCTCCTTTACCCCCTCCCTCCAACCTTTCCTACGCCGACCCCTACCAGGCCTTCCTTCCACTACAGACTGATACACTCTTGAAGTCACTCTGTTTCGCTCCATTCTCTCTACATGTCCGAACCACCTCAACAACCCTTCCTCAGCCCTCTGGACAACAGTTTTGGTAATCCCGCACCTCCTCCTAACTTCCAAACTACGAATTCTCTGCATTATATTCACACCACACATTGCCCTCGGACATGACATCTCCACTGCCTCCAGCCTTCTCCTCGCTGCAACATTCATCACCCATGCTTCACATGGGTGATGAATGCCTCCAAGGACAAAGTTCTTTGTCTCCACAGACTCCTAAGGGCACTGCTCACCCTTTTCCCCCTCATCAATTCTATGATTCACCTCATCTTTCATAGACCCATCCGCTGACACGTCCACTCCCAAATATCTGAATACATTCACCTCCTCCATACTCTCTCCCTCCAATCTGATATCCAATCTTTCATCACCTAATCTTTTTGTTATCCTCATAACCTTACTCTTTCCTGTATTCACTTTTAATGTTCTTCTTTTGCATACCCTACCAAATTCATCCACCAGCCTCTGCAACTTCTCTTCAGAATCTCCCAAGAGCACAGTGTCATCAGCAAAGAGCAACTGTGACAACTCCCGCTTTATGTGTGATTCTTTATCTTTTAACCCCTCGCCTCTTGCCAAGACCCTCGCATTTACTTCTCTTACAACCCCATCTATAAATATATTAAACAACCACGGTGACATCACACATCCTTGTCTAAGGCCTACTTTTACTGGGAAATAATTTCCCTCTTTCCTACATACTCTAACTTGAGCCTCACTATCCTCGTAAAAACTCTTCACTGCTTTCAGTAACCTACCTCCTATACCATACACCTGCAACATCTGCCACATTGCCCCCCCCCCTATCCACCCTGTCATGCGCCTTTTCCAAATCCATAAATGCCACAAAAACCTCTTTTGCCTTATCTAAACACTGTTCAGTTATATGTTTTACTGTGAACACCTGGTCCACACACCCCCTACCTTTCCTAAAGCCTCCTTGTTCATCTGCTATCCTATTCTCTGTCTTACTCTTAATTTTTTCAATAATAACTCTACCATACACTTTACCAGGTATACTCAACAGACTTATCCCCCTATAATTTTTGCACTCTCTTTTGTCCCCTTTGCCTTTATACAAAGGAACTATGCATGCTCTCTGCCAATCCCTAGATACCTTACCCTCCTCCATACATTTATTAAATAATTGCACCAACCACTCCAAAACTATATCCCACCTGCTTTTAACATTTCTATCTTTATCCCATCAATCCCGGCTGCCTTACCCCCTTTCATTTTACCTACTGCCTCACGAACGTCCCCCACACTCACAACTGGCTCTTCCTCACTCCTACAAGATGTTATTCCTCTTTGCCCTATACACGAAATCACAGCTTCCCTATCTTCATCAACATTTAACAATTCCTCAAAATATTCCTTCCATCTTCCCAATACCTCTAACTCTCCATTTAATAACTCTCCTCTCCTATTTTTAACAGACAAATCCATTTGTTCTCTAGGATTCCTTAACTTAAACAAAACTTTTTCTTATTTTCAACAAAATTTGTTGATAACATCTCACCCACTCTCTCATTTGCTCTCTTTTTACATTGCTTCACCGCTCTCTTAACCTCTCTCTTTTTCTCCATATACTCTTCCCTCCTTGCATCACTTCTACTTTGTAAAAAATATCCTGTTTAATAATCCAAATTCTTTGAAGTTCTTAGAGAAGAAACAAAGATTTTAATTCTTTGTAAATTTTACAAGGTATTAAGCTCACTAATAAAA
The DNA here is from genome assembly GCF_038502225.1 of Cherax quadricarinatus. Lineage (NCBI taxonomy): Eukaryota > Metazoa > Arthropoda > Malacostraca > Decapoda > Parastacidae > Cherax > Cherax quadricarinatus. The sequence goes on from NW_027200724.1 coordinate 10,114, forward strand.
TTTAAATATCTCCCCAAAATTGTATTTATTATCCTTTACACCCATCCAAATAATAATTCCACGTTATTTTTCTGTATAAACACAATATTAAGACATATGTTCACTTCCTTGTATTATAAGTTATGCTGGTGTAGAGACGAGATACTGAAAACCAGTTGTAACAAGGAACGAGGCTTGTAAAGTCGGTAGCGCAGCGCCCACCACAACACTCCAAACTGCATACTGATGGCAGTGCAATCTCTAAGTTTACGACTGACGTATACTAAGAGTTTTTACCAGTTGAGCCTAGGTATACCAGCCTTGCACCTATTACTCGCCAGGATATAACACCTCGTAAACTTGATTCAGTACACAATGGGATATAGGGGAAAGGGGAGGGGGTTCCCCTCGGGCAGTAAAGAGTTAGGCAGTTTGGAAAAATACTTTCTTCTATACTACGGCTTTGTTGTCTCGACCAAACCGGTTTCGGGAAACATGAAGCTCCTCTTTAACCCCCACCATCGCAACCTGTTACGTAGGTTTTTACTGCTCTGGAGTTCATGAGTCAGGTGATTTATTGGTTAATAGCAAGTGATTTATTGGTTAATAGCAAGTGATTTGTTGGATAATGACAAGTGATTTATTGGATAATAGCAAGTGATTTATTGGTTAATAGCAAGTGATTTATTATCTAATAGCAAGTGATTTATTGATTAATAACAAGTGATTTATTAGTTAATAGCAAGTGATTTACTGGTTAATAGCAAGTGATTTATTATCTAGTAGCAAGTGTTATATTGGTTAATAGCAAGTGATTTATTATCTAATAGCAAGTGATTTATTGATTAATAACAAGTGATTTATTGGTTAATAGTGATTTATTATCTAATAACAAGTGATTTATTGGTTAATAGCATGTGATTTATATCTATTGCTGTCCTATACCTGCTAATCAGGTCTTCACTCCTATGTCTGCCAACATCGTTGCCTCCCGCACTGAGGCAAATAATAGGATTGCTCCCATTACCCTTCATGATGTCGTCCTGACGGCTAACAATATCCCCCATCCCAGCCCCAGGAAAACATACCCTCTGCCTCCTCTTCCTGTCCCTAAGACGAAATGCTCTTTCCATAAATTTCACTTGACTGTCTCCAACTAAAACAATGTTCTTATCTTCACTGGTGGAGTTCGTAGTGACGTTCTCGATGGTTTTCGTTGGGGTTTCGAGAGATGTCGACTCACCCTCTTCTGCCAATGATTCCTTGGTACTCATTGTGACGTTTCCAGTAGACAACACATTCTTTGGGTAGCACTGAAAATGGGCTGGAAATCTCCACAGCAGTCTTCTGGATCTTCGTTGCTTCTGCCACTCCAACAGTCTTCTTGATTTTCATCTTCGTTCCACGTTGGTCGGCCAATGACCATGTTCCTCTTTTGACCTGAGGACTCACAACAGGATTACTTCGAATCCTCTTGTTTTCCTCTGTCAATCGTAGTATCTCAAGCTTAGCAACCCTAAGCTCCTCTTTTAGCTGCTTGTAAAGTTGCTCAAGAGAGGACATCTTGTGCAGATTCACGGAGAACACTCTGGACAGATCTTAACAGAGCTAAGTACAGGTCACCACTCAAGCTAAGTACAGGTCACCACTGAACTAAGTACAGGTCACCACTCAAAGCTAAGTACAGGTCACCACTGAGCTAAGTACAGGTCACCACTGAGCTAAGTACAGGTCACCACTGAGTACAGGTCACCACAAGTCCGACTTATAACTATTCGTTTCAGCTATTGGCTGTGTAGATATTTCTTGGACTAATTCAATCTCCTCACTAGGTTCTGTTTTGTCTTGTCTGGTTTTCCTGCTTTCGTGATTTAACTGTTCACGTTGTTCAAACCTGAGACAAATCTAGAGAGCATTCTCTTGTGTTACGTAAATATTGACAATACTGTATTAGTGTTACTGGCCTGTATTTGTTTATATGAGATGGATGATCACCATTGTGCACTGGAGTGAGCTTGTGCACTGGAGTGAGCTTGTGCACTGGAGTCAGCTTGTGCACTGGAGTCAGCTTGTGCACTGGAGTCAGCTTGTGCACTGGAGTCAGTTTGTGCACTGGAGTCAGCTTGTGCACTGGAGTCAGCTTGTACACTGGAGTCAGTTTGTGCACTGGAGTCAGCTTGTGCACTGGAGTCAGCTTGTACACTGGAGTCAGCTTGTGCACTGGAGTCAGCTTGTGCACTGGAGTCAGCTTGTACACTGGAGTCAGCTTGTGCACTGGAGTCAGCTTGTACACTGGAGTCAGCTTGTACACTGGAGTCAGCTTGTGCACTGGAGTCAGCTTGTGCACTGGAGTCAGCTTGTACACTGGAGTCAGCTTGTGCACTGGAGTCAGCTTGTGCACTGGAGTCAGCTTGTACACTGGAGTCAGCTTGTGCACTGGAGTCAGCTTGTGCACTGGAGTCAGCTTGTGCACTGGAGTCAGCTTGTGCACTGGAGTCAGCTTGTACACTGGAGTCAGTTTGTGCACTGGAGTCAGCTTGTGCACTGGAGTCAGCTTGTACACTGGAGTCAGCTTGTGCACTGGAGTCAGCTTGTGCACTGGAGTCAGCTTGTACACTGGAGTCAGCTTGTGCACTGGAGTCAGCTTCATTTCTTAAGAATATCCGAAAAAATATGAAACTCTCGTGATTTGTTGAAAAGTATAGCAATAATTGGAGATAATATATGAGCATTTGTTTTGTAAATGATGGGAAGTACTGTATTAACACATGGTTAACTACAGTCTATGGCTGATATTGTTAAAGAATTTAACTTCGGAAGAGATGAAATCTAGTGCTGGAAGTTACATAAGTAACATGAGAATTAACTATAGAGTTTATCAACAGCAGTAACTGCTGCAGAGTTTAGTGCTGAGAGGAGTAATGGAGGCTGCCTGGGAGGTTACTTCAGCGGGAACAGCTAGACGTTAGTGATGGGAGTTACAAGTAGTTACTTGGAAAGTAATTAAAGGAACCTGTTTGGATTTCTGGGAATTTTTAATAAGATTATTTCCAATGGTTTCCCAATGGTTAATATTGCATCTGTAGTCCCACTGGATATATGTTGTATCAGTTGGTTGTTCGTATATATTGCGACAGATCTGGTCAAAGATTGGGCAGAGGGGCGGTTACCCCCGGAACACCCTCCTGGTAGACCTAAAGTAAAATGCCAGGATTTTTTCACGAGTGTAACACTGAACTAAGGTTTTAGAATTCGTATATCAACCTGTTATCACCCGCAGCTGGAATGGTAATCTTCACCTTTCATGTAGTTCACGAATATATAGCAAATTTACGATGTAGGATATTCAGTACATTTCTTGCCACGTCCAGTTCAGCCACTTCCCACAAATGAGGAATTTTCTTCCTCACAAAATTCTCACAATGTATAATCCCTCTCATCTCCAAATTCTGAACTCATTCATAACATCAATTACAGCATTTAATCAAATTTTATCACATGATGTAAAGCATAGGTAAGTTGCCAGAAGGGAAAATTGTAAATTGTAAATTATGTTGTTGAGGTTTGAGCTTTGTTCAGACCTCTACAACACAATTGTCTTCAAAGATTTGTTGTTAAGTTGTACCATGAATTAAGGAATGATCCTGGACTTAGATTATAGGGGAAAAATGAACATGTAATTGGAAGAAGGGGGAACTTACGTGCCCCTTAAATACGTCCCGTTCAGCAGTTGTACATCGAAGTTGTAGTACAAGAAAGATTGACTTGAAGACAACTAACAGTTACAGCGGCCAGGCAATGTTGGAGCCAGGGGCTGACGGGACACAAAATAACTAACTGAAGAATCTGAGTCTCCTTCCACAGACAGCGCCACCTAGTTCACAGTATTACAACGACCCAACACCAGTTGTATGTATTGAGAAAAACCCAGGTTCCCAGAGAACACAGGTTGTGGCACAGAGAAAGGCAGTTGCTAAGTTCAGGTAACCTTGATAGATAAAACATCCTATTAATCCCGGTTGATTATTTACCCTTGAGAGAGTCAATTGCTTTAACTGCCCGACAGTCAACAACAGTAGTTCCCGCCCAGGAAGCTAGGCGGCGCTGATGTACAAACACGACCACAATTAGTGAGGTGGTGAACCACCAAAGATATAAAAGATATAACAGAAATAAGAAAGATTTAATTTATTCTTAACAATAATGAAATACTGATAATGCAATATATATAACGAAAATGTTTGCTTTTTTAAGTAACTACTTTGTAAACAGTAACTAAAATATTAAGAAGAATTTTTTTTTTACTCTGAATCAAATTAAACACTTTCCACTTTACTCTCTTCTTTGTATTCACCCTCAAGTTATTAATGGCTGAAAATGCATATACTACTGGTAAATCACAACTCAGAGTAATCATTATTATAGTCGGAAAATGTCCGGCTAAGTACAGCACAACCTTCTCGGAATACTTCCCTGTCTTATATGGTGAACCTTGTTAAGACTGCTAGGAAGCTAGCACCTTAGAACTGTCTTATATGGTGAACCTTGTTAATTAAGACTGCTAGGAAGCTACCACCTTAGAACTGTCTTATATGGTGAACCTTGTTAAGACTGCTAGGAAGCTACCACCTTAGAACTGTCTTATATGGTGAACCTTGTTAAGACTGCTAGGAAGCTACCACCTTAGAACTGTCTTATATGGTGAAGCTTGTTAAGATTGCTAGGAAGCTACCACCTTAGAACTGTCTTGTATGGTGAACCTTGTTAAGACTGCAAGGAAGCTAGCACCTTAGAACTGTCTTATATGGTGAACCTTGTTAAGACTGCTAGGAAGTTAGCACCTTAGAACTTGGACGAATCACAGAAAATGAAGCATCAGTCTGTCAACACTGGTGTCACTAACTCTTACTGAACCCAGGGTAAAGTAATGGCAAAGAAATTCAATGTCAGAACGTTTACTACTGGTTCATTTTGGTATTCCCATGAAAGTTATTAAGAAAATCGTTGAAGTCAACCCCTTCGTGTGGCCTTCTGACAAGATCAGGTAACACAATATATTAATAAACTTATTTCGTACCATTTACGTATTTTTTCCTAAGGTGTGACTTGTCTCAGTCCATCTGACGGTATGAACAGTGCAGCTACTTTCAGGTTACTTGATGTTCCTAAAGGTCTTGAGGTTCTGTTAGAGACTCTCACACGTTAATCTCTGAACACTTACACAACGACCTTTTCCTTGCCTGCTCAAAAACCTTCCTCAGTGTTGTGCACTTCGTGAGCATCAAGTGTACGTGCAGGTGCTCTATAAGCTCAAAAAATCACCTTACCTAATGTGTCCTTTGAAGCAGACAGACAGTTTATCTGCTAGAATAAGCCAGCACTTTACGGAAAAGTAGGTGTCACTAGTATATCTCAAGTAAGAACAGTTGTTTAAACAATAAATACAGTTCTTGCTGAGGTAAACTGAAAAAAAAAGTGGCTCTAGAGAGATTAGAATTTTTTAATTTTCTGAAAAATGTCAGTGATGTTTTGAATGTTAGTATGAAGGTTTATGTATGTTGTTGCTCCTACGTATTTTTGATGTTGATGAACACTAATAATGTAAATCAGGTTTCACCATGTGTGTATCCTAATTATTTATAATGTTTATACATTGTATCTCGTTTTTAGTGAAAACATTCGTCATACATATTTATGTAAGTGATATATTAAATATACCTTAATGTAATCATGTCCTAATTACTATGACATAATTATATTTACTGCTAAGTAACACATTGATGTCATCAACATTGATAAGGGACCTGATACTACAAATAAACACAGATAGTGATTGATATTAGACATGATAATGTCACTGAACCCGGAGGATGTTTGATGATATACTAAACATTGTCACTAAATATAGTGATAAACTAAACGCGTCTGCAACACTTGAGTATCTTTCATGAGGAAACGTATCTCCACACAGTCAGTGGCTTCATCAGTCCATACAAAGGAGAATAGTGATGAACAAGATGAGTTTGAGGTAATCAATCTATCAAGATTGATGGTCTGATCACATCGATTTAAGACTAAGGGACTGATTACCTCAAAATCCTTTGTATGGACTGATAAAATCACTGTGTGGCGAAACATTTTCTCATTAAAAATACCCGAGTGCTGCACATGTGTCTAATTTATCAACTTGTCGGTTCTCTGAACCATTTATCTATACTAAACATAATGTTTCTTAAGGAACCTATCAATGTTTATGACCACAGATGAGCTATAACTTTAAACATGCATACATACACAGAACTAGGATAGCCTAGGATAGCCTAGGATAGCCTAGGATAACAAATATGGTAATCTTGATAAACTACACAAAGCCTGGCCTACACACACGTGTGATCTCAATAAACCGTCATAGAAGCTAAAACGTTGTGTAGTTTAAAAAATAGGTTAGATTAATACACAAGTGGGTGTGGGTGGGTGTGAGTTAGACCTGACTAGCTTGTGCTACTAGGTCTGGTGTCGTGCTTAAGCAGGTGGGAGAATTAAACCTGCTTCGCATAGGCCAGTAGGCATACTGCAGTGTTCCTTCATTCTTATGTTCCTATAAAAAAATATAACCAAACTGGCATCATCACTCACAAATATCATGAAATAATCAAAGCAGTAAACTTACTTTATCTTAAGAAACGGATATTACGATGAGATCTCATGTAAACTTTTAACATACTGAATATGGCTCTCCACTCAAACATGAAGAAGTATTTGAAGTGCTGAATAAGTCCATAACTCGATGGAAATAAATGGTATAAAATACCTACACAATGGAAATATAAACACATATGCAGTATAATGTGATCCTTTACTGACAACTTTTCGCCCACACAGTGGGCTTTTTCAAGTCTCAAACAGATGTGATTAGTGACTTGAAAAAGCCCACTGTGTGGGCGAAACGTTGTCAATAAAGGATCACATTATACTTCACATGTGTTTATATTTCCAAGTCCATAACACATAACACTACAACAAATTTGCATGGCAAAAAATGTGAAGGATTTCTGTTTTCAGACAAAATTAAAGCAAAATAGAATTAACTCTCGGTTAATCTTATAATTAAAAAGTCAATACAGTGATTCATGAACCATCTTGATAAGAACTTTGCAAAATAATTGATTCAGCCTGACACATGGAGAGCTAGTAAGTACTGAGACAGTCGTCAGGATCACAACATCACTATAAATCCATCAGTCAAGATTGCTGAGTTAGGTTAGATTATTTTATATGTCAGAAAACATGGTAATTCATAATTGTGACCAGTGTATTATAGGGAATGATGTGTGAGGACAAGAACGACATGTTACTCTGTCTCACTCACGACTGTTTGTAACTACAAATTAAGCCTGAATGCCTTCCACATCCCCCCCAGGCGCTGTATAATCCTCCGGGTTTAGCGCTTCCCCCTTGATTGTAATAATAATAATAATGTTTG
>NW_027200725.1:0-17564 GCF_038502225.1 Cherax quadricarinatus
CTGTCTGTTTTTTTTATTATCACACCGGCCGATTCCCACCAAGGCAGGGTGGCCCGAAAAAGAAAAACTTTCACCATCATTCACTCCATCACTGTCTTGCCAGAAGGGTGCTTTACACTACAGTTTTTAAACTGCAACATTAACACCCCTCCTTCAGAGTGCAGGCACTGTACTTCCCATCTCCAGGACTCAAGTCCGGCCTGCCGGTTTCCCTGAATCCCTTCATAAATGTTACTTTGCTCACACTCCAACAGCACGTCAAGTATTAAAAACCATTTGTCTCCATTCACTCCTATCAAACACGCTCACGCATGCCTGCTGGAAGTCCAAGCCCCTCGCACACAAAACCTCCTTTACCCCCTCCCTCCAACCCTTCCTAGGCCGACCCCTACCCCGCCTTCCTTCCACTACAGACTGATACACTCTTGAAGTCATTCTGTTTCGCTCCATTCTCTCTACATGTCCGAACCACCTCAACAACCCTTCCTCAGCCCTCTGGACAACAGTTTTGGTAATCCCGCACCTCCTCCTAACTTCCAAACTACGAATTCTCTGCATTATATTCACACCACACATTGCCCTCAGACATGACATCTCCACTGCCTCCAGCCTTCTCCTCGCTGCAACATTCATCACCCACGCTTCACACCCATATAAGAGCGTTGGTAAAACTATACTCTCATACATTCCCCTCTTTGCCTCCAAGGACAAAGTTCTTTGTCTCCACAGACTCCTAAGTGCACCACTCACTCTTTTTCCCTCATCAATTCTATGATTCACCTCATCTTTCATAGACCCATCCGCTGACACGTCCACTCCCAAATATCTGAATACGTTCACCTCCTCCATACTCTCTCCCTCCAATCTGATATTCAATCTTTCATCACCTAATCTTTTTGTTATCCTCATAACCTTACTCTTTCCTGTATTCACCTTTAATTTTCTTCTTTTGCACACCCTACCAAATTCATCCACCAATCTCTGCAACTTCTCTTCAGAATCTCCCAAGAGCACAGTGTCATCAGCAAAGAGCAGCTGTGACAACTCCCACTTTGTGTGTGATTCTTTATCTTTTAACTCCACGCCTCTTGCCAAGACCCTCGCATTTACTTCTCTTACAACCCCATCTATAAATATATTAAACAACCACGGTGACATCACACATCCTTGTCTAAGGCCTACTTTTACTGGGAAAAAATTTCCCTCTTTCTACATACTCTAACTTGAGCCTCACTATCCTCGTAAAAACTCTTCACTGCTTTCAGTAACCTACCTCCTACACCATACACTTGCAACATCTGCCACATTGCCCCCCTATCCACCCTGTCATACGCCTTTTCCAAATCCATAAATGCCACAAAGACCTCTTTAGCCTTATCTAAATACTGTTCACTTATATGTTTACACCCCCTACCTTTCCTAAAGCCTCCTTGTTCATCTGCTATCCTATTCTCCGTCTTACTCTTAATTCTTTCAATTATAACTCTACCATACGCTTTACCAGGTACACCTATAATATATATATATTATATATATATATATATATATACATATATATATATACATATATATATATATATATATATACATATATATATATATATATACACATATATATATATATATACTTATATATATATATATACATGATGGGGTCCACCTCTGGTGTAAATTGTGGGACCCATAGCCTCGGAGAAGTGGATAAAAAGGCTTCAAGGAAGAATATTTGGATTTCTTCCTGAAGCCGTTTGAATATTCCACTTCCCCTACCACCCCATCTTTTAAACTATTTTTTTTTACCAATAGGAATATTTTATTACATAATATGGTACAGAAGATTTAAGAGATACATTGTTGATATAAAGGTGGCATATACGGTACATGTTGTTACGTGTGTATCACCGATTATAAGGCGAAAATCTCATCCAGCTCCTCAGAGCTGGGGCGTGTGCCCAAAATACAGCATGCATTACCCCTTTGAACAGCCGCACTGAGCCGCTGGAACAGAAAACTAGCTGCCCTGGGATCCCTAGTTACCCTGATGAGTCTTTTTCCCAGCTCCTTAAGGAAATTAGATGCACTCTTTCCCCATGAGCCAAGGGTCTCTGAGCCTATGGGAACAAACATATAATGATGGGCAAGTTCTCCATATTTTCTAGACTTTTGGGACTCCCTGAAGCTGGCAGCTGCCCCTCCTTCCTCCCTGGTGTATTGGAGATAGGTATCAGCCAAGGTAGATGCACATGTATAGTCCCACACCACCTGCTTCCCATCTGTCCAGGCTTGAAGGGTGATACCATCTGGACGCTTCTGGCTGCCATCAGATCTGCATAGTTGGGGTGGCTCCCTTACTGCTGGGCATCCAGCTGTTGTGAGGCTCCTCTTGATAATGTTATTAACCTCCTCATGTCTTGCAATCTTTCCCTCGGATTTACGGCACACAAGACCATGGTACCCGAATCGGTCTGCTGCTTCACTGCCACAAATACACCTGTGTTCGGCGAGAATAGGGGCGGCAAGTCGAAGGGCAACACCGATGCGGATGGTCTGTGGGTCGAGGCGTGTGCCAAGGCTGGAGTTGGGAACAGCCAACAGAAAGTCCCCAGCATGAGGGGCTCTCACTGCCAGGAGGCGGGCTCTATCCTTCCCTGACACACTCTGAAGCATTGTTGAGGCTATATTTTCCACTATTGGACCATCCCAGTGCGATTGTTTGTAGTTGTTGGGGGGAGCAGGTCTGGTTTCAGAGCCCGTTAGATTATCCCAGATCATTGCTCCGTCAATGAATTTTTGGTCCTGGACTCCAATCTTGTCCCTAAGATGTTCAGGGAGAATCGCTGCTACAAGCTCTCTGGATGCAATACACGAGGACAGAAAAGCAGGTAACGCAATCTGTGATGACTTGCGGACACCAATGCCTCCTAGTCTGACTGGAAGTGTAGCTTGGTTCCACTGCCCGTCTTCTAGAGTAAGGTTAAGTACTTTCGTAAAAATCTGCCTCAGAATACTGTCATATTCGTGCAGTATAGGGTTATCATATGAAGGTGCACATCTTAGGAAATATGTCAACCTGGGCAGACTCAAGCACTTTGTGAGAAGGTACAAGGCATCGTGGGTGTCCAGATTGCCTATTCGTTGTTCCATTCTCCTTAACTCTTCCAATTTCTTCCTGAGAATTGTGTCAATGGCATTGCTTCCCAGAGGTGCTCCTAGCAAGACACTATTTGTGGGGGCAATGACTGCTGCTCCTGGTAGTTTTGATCTCACTGCATTTATCACTTGTTGACTGACTGAGATGATTTCACATTTGGATGGATTCAGGATGAGACCCATTTCCTGTCCCCGTGTCATTACCTGTGTAAGGTCATGTAGGAGGGACTCCTTTGTACCTGCTAGTGTGCCATCATCTAGGAACCAGATGTTTAGCTCGCTGGTCAGTCTGACTGTGATTTCCCTAACTGCTATACAGAAGAGAAATGGTGCAAGAGGATCTCCTTGTTGGACACCCTCCGATGATGTGATTTCATGCTCTCCAAAGAGAAGCATTGATTCCTTGCTATACCCAGCTGAAACAAAAGGGAAGAGACCAGGGAAATGTTCTTGTACTGCTGCTAATACCACGTCTCTTTTCAGGAGATTGAACGCATTCTTGAAATCTAATTTTACCACTGCATTGTCCTCAGGCAGGTTGTTGATATATGCCCTTGTTGCATGAACCGCTGCTTCACTTCCTTGAGAGACCCCAAAGCCAAGCTGGTTTGGTTGAAGCATCATGGCTGCCTGTGCACGAATACTTCGGACAGCAGCTTTGGATACGAGGCGGCGTAACGTGTTGCCTACTGCAATTGGCCGAATTCCTCCATCCTTCTTTTTAAGTGCACAAAGTGTTGCACCAAAAAAGAAAGGTCTAATTTCATCAGGAATCAGACCAGCCAAGGAATTGTTGACGAACCTTGTGATCTCTGAAAGCAGTGTCTCTGCAATTTCCCCAATAACTGGATTAACCATTTCCTTTAAATGCTGTGGCCTTATTCCAGTGTAACCCCCAGCAGAGCCAGATGGGAACGACATTATTGCTTTGTAAATGTCTGAGTCTTCCACAATCAATGGTTCCATAGTGGGGACAGAGGTGTTGGAACTGTTGGTGCCACTGGTTTCCCTGGCAGGGTGCTTTCCTCTAAGTGCTTCAGCCGTGTCAGCATCCCTGGGAGCAACTGTATCTTCACTGGTAATAATTCTGATTGCCCCCACTGTGTTGCCCTCTTCAATTTTCTTGCTCACCTGGACTCTGACTTTTTCACTGTCAGTAGAGTGAGTGGGGGTTCTGCCTCTCCCTTTTTTGTGTTGACGGGGAAGGCGAATGAGGTTATCAACTCTAGGAAAATCTCTTAAGGATTTAATTATCATTGAGGCTAGCCTCTTTCCCCTTCTTTCCGGCACAGCTAAGCAGACATTGCCAAAAAGTAGCAAGTTGTGCCATGCCTTGATGGTTGGTGGAGCATTTAAGATAGTGGAACCATCGTTTACTTTTTTCAGGAGGTCTGTAAGTTTCCCAGCTGCGTGTGGACGGGCTGCTTTGGGAATATGTGTGAGTGTCCTCGTACCTGTTGCTTTAATTGCTTCCAAGAGATTGTCTGATGAGATGAAATCTGTTGGAGTGGGTTCAGGTGCCTGAGGTGGCTCTGGATCATCACTTTCCACAGGAGGACATCCTGAACCAGGGCAACTACCGTGTTTGCGGAGGAAACCATTAGAGTTGAGACAACGAAGCTGTAAGCATGACCGACACTTGCCTCTCCTAGTATTGCCAGCCGTGCCATTTCCCTGGCTGCTTGCTTCCTCCTGGTTGGCATCCATCTGCTAGACTAGACAATAGGAGTGGAATATGACATGCTGGGTGGGTATGGTGCGTGGAAGGTAGTGAACTTGACCGTGGTGGCCTGGTGGAGTTTGAGGGGCTGGGAGGGGAAGGGGAAAACTTCCCTTGGGAATTAGGTGGGGGAGGCGCAGTTGTTGAGTGGGGTTATCCCGGGGAGTACAATACACATGGACTTGCACACTATATATTGTTCACACTGTCTTACAATACACATAACTTTATTTGTTTCCCATGTACACTATGAACAATGTGGGTATGGGCACTGCTGAACCAATGTGTTCACTCACCATCTAGTTACACATCCCACCTCTTCCACCCACCCCCGTGACGTGGGGGTGGATGCACTGACTGGTCACTCCCTCGTTAACATTAATTTCACATTGTTTTTCCATAACATATGCCTCTAAATAGTCCATGCATCGACACAATCATTTCCAAGTTAACTGGAAGCATGGTGCATGGTGCTGGATATAGATGTTTTTATAAGAGCTTTTCGAGGTTTGTATGTACGATAATCTTGGCCGGTACTCATACACAGTGTAGGCCTTGTACTCCCCCACCCCTCCACTGGCCGTCTTCCTCACTACCACCACTCACAAACATTCACAAACTGCACAACACTTCCATATATATATATATATATATATATATATATATATATATATATATATATATATATATATATATATATATATATAGATTCTGAAGAGAAGCTGCAGAGATTGGTGGATGAATTTGGTAGGGTGTGCAAAAGAAGAAAATTAAAGGTGAATACAGGAAAGAGTAAGGTTATGAGGATAACAAAAAGATTAGATGATGAAAGATTGAATATCAGATTGGAGGGAGAGAGTATGGAGGAGGTGAACGTATTCAGATATTTGGGAGTGGACGTGTCAGCGGATGGGTCTATGAAAGATGAGGTGAATCATAGAATTGATGAGGGAAAAAGAGTGAGTGGTGCACTTAGGAGTCTGTGGAGACAAAGAACTTTGTCCTTGGAGGCAAAGAGGGGAATGTATGAGAGTATAGTTTTACCAACGCTCTTATATGGGTGTGAAGCGTGGGTGATGAATGTTGCAGCGAGGAGAAGGCTGGAGGCAGTGGAGATGTCATGTCTGAGGGCAATGTGTGGTGTGAATATAATGCAGAGAATTCGTAGTTTGGAAGTTAGGAGGAGGGGCAGGATTACCAAAACTGTATATATATATATATATATATATATATATATATATATATATATATATATATATATATATATATATATATAGTATATATATATATATGTCGTGCCGAATAGGCAGAACTTGCGATCTTGGCTTAAATAGCAACGCTCATCTTGCCATATAGGACAAGTGAAAATTTGTGTATGCAATAATTTCGCCAAAATCATTCTGAACCTAACGAAAAAAATATATTTCACTGTGTTTGTTTAGTATTAAATTACTGTAAACAAATCTAAAATATATTTAGTTGGGTTAGGCTAAAATAAATTGTTCTTGTTATAATAAGGTTAGGTAAGTTTTCTAAGATTCTTTTGGTGCAAAATTAAAATTTTTTACATTAACATTAATGAAAAAAATATATCTTTAAACGTATAAGAGAAAATTTCAGAGAGGACTTAATTTTAAATGAGTTCTTGCTAATTGACCAGTTTTACATAATTATATATATATGGTCTGATTCCTATGAAATTAGACCTTTCTTTTGATTGGTGCAACACTTTGTGCACTTAAAAAGAAGGATGGAGGAATTCGGCCAATTGCAGTAGGCAACACGTTACGCCGCCTCGTATCCAAAGCTGCTGTCCGAAGTATTCGTGCACAGGCAGCCATGATGCTTCAACCAAACCAGCTTGGCTTTGGGGTCTCTCAAGGAAGTGAAGCAGCGGTTCATGCAACAAGGGCATATATCAACAACCTGCCTGAGGACAATGCAGTGGTAAAATTAGATTTCAAGAATGCGTTCAATCTCCTGAAAAGAGACGTGGTATTAGCAGCAGTACAAGAACATTTCCCTGGTCTCTTCCCTTTTGTTTCAGCTGGGTATAGCAAGGAATCAATGCTTCTCTTTGGAGAGCATGAAATCACATCATCGGAGGGTGTCCAACAAGGAGATCCTCTTGCACCATTTCTCTTCTGTATTGCAGTTAGGGAAATCACAGTCAGACTGACCAGCGAGCTAAACATCTGGTTCCTAGATGATGGCACACTAGCAGGTACAAAGGAGTCCCTCCTACATGACCTTACACAGGTAATGACACGGGGACAGGAAATGGGTCTCATCCTGAATCCATCCAAATGTGAAATCATCTCAGTCAGTCAACAAGTGATAAATGCAGTGAGATCAAAACTACCAGGAGCAGCAGTCATTGCCCCCACAAATAGTGTCTTGCTAGGAGCACCTCTGGGAAGCAATGCCATTGACACAATTCTCAGGAAGAAATTGGAAGAGTTAAGGAGAATGGAACAACGAATAGGCAATCTGGACACCCACGATGCCTTGTACCTTCTCACAAAGTGCTTGAGTCTGCCCAGGTTGACATATTTCCTAAGATGTGCACCTTCATATGATAACCCTATACTGCACGAATATGACAGTATTCTGAGGCAGATTTTTACGAAAGTACTTAACCTTACTCTAGAAGACGGGCAGTGGAACCAAGCTACACTTCCAGTCAGACTAGGAGGCATTGGTGTCCGCAAGTCATCACAGATTGCGTTACCTGCTTTTCTGTCCTCGTGTATTGCATCCAGAGAGCTTGTAGCAGCGATTCTCCCTGAACATCTTAGGGACAAGATTGGAGCCCAGGACCAAAAATTCATTGACGGAGCAATGATCTGGGATAATCTAACGGGCTCAGAAACCAGACCTGCTCCCCCCAACAACTACAAACAATCGCACTGGGATGGTCCAATAGTGGAAAATATAGCCTCAACGATGCTTCAGAGTGTGTCAGGGAAGGATAGAGCCCGCCTGCTGGCAGTGAGAGCCCCTCATGCTGGGGACTTTCTGTTGGCTGTTCCCAACTCCAGCCTTGGCACACGCCTCGACCCACAGACCATCCGCATCGGTGTTGCCCTTCGACTTGCCGCCCCTATTCTCGCCGAACACAGGTGTATTTGTGGCAGTGAAGCAGCAGACCGATTCGGGTACCATGGTCTTGTGTGCCGTAAATCCGAGGGAAAGATTGCAAGACATGAGGAGGTTAATAACATTATCAAGAGGAGCCTCACAACAGCTGGATGCCCAGCAGTAAGGGAGCCACCCCAACTATGCAGATCTGATGGCAGCCAGAAGCGTCCAGATGGTATCACCCTTCAAGCCTGGACAGATGGGAAGCAGGTGGTGTGGGACTATACATGTGCATCTACCTTGGCTGATACCTATCTCCAATACACCAGGGAGGAAGGAGGGGCAGCTGCCAGCTTTAGGGAGTCCCAAAAGTCTAGAAAATATGGAGAACTTGCCCATCATTATATGTTTGTTCCCATAGGCTCAGAGACCCTTGGCTCATGGGGAAAGAGTGCATCTAATTTCCTTAAGGAGCTGGGAAAAAGACTCATCAGGGTAACTAGGGATCCCAGGGCAGCTAGTTTTCTGTTCCAGCGGCTCAGTGCGGCTGTTCAAAGGGGTAATGCATGCTGCATTTTGGGCACACGCCCCAGCTCTGAGGAGCTGGATGAGATTTTCGCCTTATAATCGGTGATACACACGTAACAACATGTACCGTATATGCCACCTTTATATCAACAATGTATCTCTTAAATCTTCTGTGCCATATTATGTAATAAAATATTCCTATTGGTAAAAAAAAATAGTTTAAAAGATGGGGTGGTAGGGGAAGTGGAATATTCAAATGGCTTCAGGAAGAAATCCAAATATTCTTCCTTGAAGCCTTTTTATCCACTTCTCCGAGGCTATGGGTCCCACAATTTACACCAGAGGTGGACCCCATATATATATATATATATATATATATATATATATATATATATATATATATATATATATATATATATATATATATATATATATAAGGAGGTAGGTTACTGAAAGCAGTGAAGAGTTTTTACGAGGATAGTGAGGCTCAAGTTAGAGTATGTAGGAAAGAGGGAAATTATTTCCCAGTAAAAGTAGGCCTTAGACAGGGATGTGTGATGTCACCGTGGTTGTTTAATATATTTATAGATGGGGTTGTAAGAGAAGTAAATGCGAGGGTCTTGGCAAGAGGCGTGGAGTTAAAAGATAAAGAATCACACATAAAGTGGGAGTTGTCACAGTTGCTCTTTGCTGATGACACTGTGCTCTTGGGAGATTCTGAAGAGAAGTTGCAGAGATTGGTGGATGAATTTGGTAGGGTGTGCAAAAGAAGAAAATTAAAAGTGAATACAGGAAAGAGTAAGGTTATGAGGATAACAAAAAGATTAGGTGATGAAAGATTGGATATCAGATTGGAGGGAGAGAGTATGGAGGAGGTGAATGTATTCAGATATTTGGGAGTGGACGTGTCAGCGGATGGGTCTATGAAGGATGAGGTGAATCATAGAATTGATGAGGGGAAAAGGGTGAGTGGTGCACTTAGGAGTCTGTGGAGACAAAGAACTTTGTCCTTGGAGGCAAAGAGGGGAATGTATGAGAGTATAGTTTTACCAACGCTCTTATATGGGTGTGAAGCATGGGTGATGAATGTTGCAGCGAGGAGAAGGCTGGAGGCAGTGGAGATGTCATGTCTGAGGGCAATGTGTGGTGTGAATATAATGCAGAGAATTCGTAGTTTGGAAGTTAGGAGGAGGTGCGGGATTACCAAAACTGTTGTCCAGAGGGCTGAGGAAGGGTTGTTGAGGTGGTTCGGACATGTAGAGAGAATGGAGCGAAACAGAATGACTTCAAGAGTGTATCAGTCTGTAGTGGAAGGAAGGCGGGGTAGGGGTCGGCCTAGGAAAGGTTGGAGGGAGGGGGTAAAGGAGGTTTTGTGTGCGAGGGGCTTGGACTTCCAGCAGGCATGCGTGAGCGTGTTTGATAGGAGTGAATGGAGACAAATGGTTTTTAATACTTGACGTGCTGTTGGAGTGTGAGCAAAGTAACATTTATGAAGGGGTTCAGGGAAACCGGCAGGCCGGACTTGAGTCCTGGAGATGGGAAGTACAGTGCCTGCACTCTGAAGGAGGGGTGTTAATGTTGCAGTTTAAAAACTGTAGTGTAAAGCACCCTTCTGGCAAGACAGTGATGGAGTGAATGATGGTGAAAGTTTTTCTTTTTCGGGCCACCCTGCCTTGGTGGGAATCGGCCAGTGTGATAATAAAAAAAGTCTGGTTAGGAAAGGTGTTCAGGTTAGTGGGTGGGGGAGGATTGCAGGTGTTGCGGGCTTTAAGTTTGGATATAGGTGGGGTGAGTAAGATGGTGGAGAATGCAGTTGCGTATTTGGTCACGGATTTTATATATACGTCATGGGCCATGAGGGAGGTGGGCGTGGATGAGAGGATAAAGGTGTTAGCTGCGACATTTTACAGAACTAAGTGTCGTAATAGGGAAATTTATGGAGGGAGTTGGGAGAATGCGTTTACTGAGGGCTATCGGAGTTTTAGGTTGAGGGATTTATGGGATTTACGTGCAATGTAAGGGGTCGCGGCGGGCTGGCTTCCCGATGAGGACAGTGTGAAAGGGTTTAGTGTGGAAGAGAATGAATATAGTACTGAGACATAAGTGCCTTTGACTGTATGATGAGCGGGTTGTGTGTTGTGAACGATACACGTTCTTCAATTTAATTATTAATTATGCTAATGACAAAGGACGGCAGACGTCGTAATTTAAATATTAGCCGGTATTCTCCCGGCCCGGGCCTTGTCCAGGTGGTGGCCCGGCCTTGGCTCCCTCTTTAGGGAGTGTCTGAGACCTAAGTCTCCCATGGGAGGAGGCACAAGTACCTCCTCATCTTTGGGACCAACTGTCCCCAGGCCTAGTCACAAGCTAGGCCTCTCTGGTCTGCCATCCCCGCCCCAAGGGGGCAAATGGGAATGACAGTCTTATGAGCTAAAAGCTCGGGCTCAGGCACCTACCCTACCCTAGAAGGGTTAGGCATGGTGTCGATACTAGGCTAATTTTCAAGACTTTCTCAAGGCTCATTTCTATAGGTTATAGCAAGACAATATACTGCCAATGTCAGGTTTGGAAAATTTACAATATAACAACAGTGTTTCTAGATTATTAAACCGACGCGTCTAAAACACCAGAAAAAAGTTGTCAGTATTTAAGATCCAGTGGTAACTCTAGTGCCAGCCTCTGTAACGACTGTGTTACATATAACATTGGTGCCTGATATGACAGTGTTAATGAGTCTCTGATGATAATGTTAGTGCCATATATGGAAACGTTATTGAGAGTCTCTTATGATTACATTTATGCCATATACAATAATGTAATCTTATATGGCATCGTTAATTACAGTTCCTCATACAATTTCAGCGCCATGTATGTCAATTTATTTTACCCGTCTCACTTTCACGGCAACGTTATTGGCAATTTCGCTTGCATGGCAACGATAGTGCCAACGTCGCTTCATGGCAACGTTCGCACCAGCCTCATTGACATGATGTCAACTGTGGCATGCAAAGAGTACGTAACCTTTATTCGGCGCATGGACACACCCTCATTTACAGGCTATCTCCCCCAACCAGCGAACCAGGTTGCTAAGAGTTGATGATGGGGCCCCATCGTTCAACTAGTGACCAGGTTCTAGCCAATAAGAAGGTGGGATTGACAATCGCAGAGGTTATGTGGATACCGCTCTCCTGTCTGCCCTTGTCATTCCCACTCTAGAGCTGGTTGAAGCACGGTCTGCTATCTTGTGGCTTCTATTTCTGCCTTGCTTACCGTGGAGTGCACTATATTTATCACTGTACATAGTGTACATATTGCTGTTCTAAATTGGTGAAGGATAATATAAGTCTAAACTTTTTCTACTGTGTTTATTTGCTCCCATTACACCTGGGATAACAGGCCATTTGAAATCCTAGGTTGTAATATGGGTAGCCTGTCCGAGAGCTGGACTTAGAGAAACGGTTGAGCTTAGGGTGAAGCTTGTAGCAGGAACATTGTGTAGCTTGCTGTTTCGCTTCGCTTTACAAATTTTGCGTGTCAGTTGCTTATGATCAGCCTTGCTATTGTGTGATCGTTCAACAGCTCGCTACTAGCTTGTTCAGTGTGCTCGCTTCGCTACGGTCAATCTTGTGTGCAGTCGGCTTTGCTTGTATGCGTATTCTGCAATCGTACTGTGCATAGCTAAGCGTGTTCTGCAAATTAACGTGTTACGTTGGGGTATTCGTACTGTGCATAGCGAATAACTTATGCCACCTAGACGAGTCAGACGCCTGGTGTCGGCATATACTTTGCATAACCTACCTAAATTGTCTCTACAGCGTTGTTGGCAAATTGCTCGTTCCATTGGCATTCCCTATAAACGCACTCTCACAGCTGCGCAACTGCGTTCACTTATTGCTGACATACTTATTGAAGAAGAGATGGCACATCAAACTCCTCCCTCTACGGGAGCTAGGGAAAAAACTACTATGTTCTCGCATGAGGAAGATGATATACCTACGGAGCAAAATGGTCAGTATAGTGCAGCTGGGTTGTCTCAGGGTGAATCAGCGTCGTTGGCACTTGAGCTGGCAAAAATCAATCTTGAGCAAACTAGGGAACAGAGAGCATTCGCAAGGGAAGAATTTGATAGGGAAAGAGAAAGGAGGCAGTTTTCGCATTCTGTAAACGATTTCAGTTTACAAAAAGCAGTACAGCTTGTTCCCCGCTTCAATGAGGCCGAACCAGAGCAATTTTTCGAAAGCTTCGAAAATCAGGCTCGAGCCTTGAGGTGGCCGGAACAGCACTGGGCAGCGTTGGTTCATACAGCATTATTGGGTAAGGCACAGGAATTTACGTCGGTATTAACTGACGCTGAATTCTCTGATTATCAAGTAGTGAAGACCACAGTGTTGGGAGCATATACATGTATCCCAGCTAAATATCGTAAGACCTTCAAATTGAACAGGCGGCAGCTTGGTCAATCCCTGGTGGACTTTGTGAGACAGCAAACCAAAGCTTTTACCAGCTGGTATAAAGCGAGTGGTGTCTCTAACTTTGAGGAGCTGGTGCAGCTTATTCTGATTGATAACCTGCTGGAGTCTGTGGGACCAGAGGTTCGTGTCTTTCTGCAGGATCGTGACTTAACCACTGCATTGGAGGCGGCCAGGTTGGCTGATACCTTCGAAACGAACCGCTCCTTGTCCGAGCGGTCCCGTCTCTCTTTTCAACAGTCTGGCGTGAGCAGAGATCGACAACATTGGAGAATGAAGTGCCAGCCGGAGGGAGAGCGTCTACGTCATCCAAATAAGTCACCTGGTGAGCCACGCTTCTCAACATATGGTCCCCCTGCGGAGAGGCAAACTACTTATGGAGCATCTCGACAACAATATCCAGAGAGGCACCAGCCAGAACGACACCACTTGCAACGTCATCAGGGAGTAAAGGGCAAGCCTGTCGTCTGCTTCAGGTGCAATAAAGTAGGTCACATCAGTTCCAACTGCCCCCAAAAACCTCAACCCATCGGGAAAATCTCTAATATCCCTAGTAACATGTCCCCTAGAGAAGTAGAAAAAGGTATGGCCCCTTATTATTGCGAAAGTCTTATTTCCCTTCAGGAAAACTCAGAACCAACTAAAGTAAATACCTTTAGAGATACTGGAGCATATTGCTCACTTGTCAGAGAAGGAATATTACCCCTTTCAGAGAATACTTCCTTGAATTCCTCAGTTTTATTGGAAGCTTATGGAGGAGCTATATATTCAGTTCCTTTGCATAAAATTTATGTACAGTGCAAATATTACACTGGGTACTTGACTGTAGGTATCTCAAAAGGATTTCCCATGAAAAATGCCATGTTATTACTGGGTAATAACATTACTACTGTTACTTCGTGTCCTGAACCTATAATGATTAATGCTTCTCCAGTGTTGGCCATAACTCGGGCAACATCCCAAGGGTTGTCTGGGGAGAATGTTGACCTATCCTTGGACGACTCCGATCTCGGAATAGCCACGTTGTTTTATGAGACACACCGGCCGGAGTCTCGTAAATCAAGTGAACAGACCCCGATCAAGCCTTCCTATTCCCAGGTTGCAGGATTGCCAGATGTCTCTGTTTCCATGCCCGAGGGACTGTCCTTCCGGGAGGAACAACGAAAGGACCCTTCTTTAAAATTCGCTTTTGAGGCAGCCATGGGTAAATCCTCTTTGGGTCATCCAGTCAAGTATGAAGTTAAAAATGATTATTTGGTATGCACTGAGACTGGTAAGGAGATAGAGGGCCGGCAATTATACGACAGGTTAGTGGTTCCAACCAAGTATAGACCTCAGATATTAAATATAGCTCATAATACGTCATCAGGAGGTCACTTAGGAATTACAAAAACCTTGTATAGAATCACAAAAGAATTTTATTGGCCAAAATTAAAGAAAGATGTGAAGAATCATATTAGGTGTTGCCGAGAATGTCAGCAAGTTGGAAAACCTGGACATTCCATTAAACCTGCACCTCTCCAACCCATACCTGCTGATGGAGAACCTTTTGCAGATTTAATTATAGATTGTGTAGGTCCACTACCTAAGTCAAAGTCTGGAAATCAGTATTTATTTACAATTATGGATAAAGTAACCAGATATCCTGAAGCAATCCCAATGCGTAGTATCAATACTAAAGCTATTCTCAAAGCTTTAACAAAATTCATTTCTTGTTTTGGCATTCCTAAAACTATACAAAGTGATCAAGGTACTAACTTCACTGCCAAAGCATTTAGGGAAGTATTAACTAGGTTAGGGATAATTCACAACTTATCCACTGCCTATCACCCTCAGTCCCAAGGCGCCTTGGAAAGATTCCACCAAACATTAAAAACAATGATGAGAAGTTTTTGCATGCACTTTCCGACAGATTGGGATGAATCTCTACCTTTGTTGCTGTTCTCAGTACGAGAGACGGTGCAAGAGTCTACAGGGTATAGTCCGTTTGAGCTGATCTTTGGGCACAATGTACGAGGTCCTCTTCGGGTGCTCAAAGAAGGATGGATGGGAGAAGACGTAAGCTCAGCACTCTACAACCCGTCTTCAAGGTTGCAGGTGGCACGTGAGTTAGCCACGGCTAACCTAAAGATAGCTCAAAGTAAGATGAAACAGAGGTATGACAAAAGTGCACAATTCCGCTCCTTCCATCCAGGAGACAAGGTGTTGGTGCAGGAACCTATACCTGGCCACACCTTGAAAGCTAGATTTACGGGACCTATGCAGATAGTAAGTAGATTATCTGATTTAAATTATGTGGTAGCTCCCATTGATAAGACCTCAAAAACAAAAACTTACCACATTAATCAAATCAAGGCCTTTCATACACCAGATAAAGTCCCAGTAATGACTCTGTCCTCTACCTCTGAGGACGACTCTGACTCTTTGCACTCTATCTCTGAAATTAATACTAAACTTTCAAATTCTGTCCTCCTCAAGGATCCTAGCCCGTTAATGGATGGATTATCTGAAATACAAGCAACCAATTTAACTGAGCTTCTACAGTCATATCCTAATATTTTTTCGGATGTGCCGAAAAAATGTACGTTAGGTTACCATGATGTAGATGTGGGAAAATCTAAACCAATTAAACTCTCCCCCTACAGAGCTAATCCTGAAAAGCAAAGGCTACTTCAGCAGGAAGTAGACTTCTTGTTAGAACATGGTTTAGTGGAGGAGTCATCTAGTCCATGGGCTTCACCGTGCATCCTAGTAAAAAAGGCTGATGGAGGGTTTCGTATGTGCACAGACTACCGTAAAGTGAACGAGGTCACAATCACAGATGCTTACCCTCTTCCTCGTCTGGATGACGTAATTGACTTTGTGGGTAAGGCTACTTTTGTGTCCAAATTAGATCTCCTTAAAGGTTACTATCAGGTACCTTTGACAGATAAGGCGAAGGAAATCTCTGCCTTCGTGATTCCAGGAGGTCATTATCAGTATACAGTTACCCCCTTCGGAATGAAAAATTCCCCCTCTTCATTCCAGAAACTCATCCATCAGGCTATTAAAGGACTTGAAGGCACGGCAGCATACCTAGATGATATTGTTGTGGTGTCTGATACTTGGGATCAACACCTACTTAGACTTAAAGCTCTGTTTGAGACCTTTAAGAATTCCCAATTAACAGTTAATTTATCTAAATCTTCCTTTGGCCAGGCCACTATCACTTTTCTAGGCCATGAAGTAGGTAGTGGTAATGTTGCACCTAAACTTGCTAAAGTTCTTTCGATTAAAGATTATCCAGTTCCTCATGATAGGAAATCTCTTCAACGTTTCCTAGGCATGATAGGATTTTACAGAAGATTCTGTAAGAATTTCTCAGATATTGTAGCCCCTCTTACCTCTCTTACCAGTCATAAAGTTCCCTTTAATTGGACGTCAGATTGTAACACTGCTTTTAATAAAGCAAAAAGATTATTGTGCTCTGCACCCATTCTCCTGTCTCCAGACTTCTCCAAACCTTTTTCATTACAGGTTGATGCTTGTGAGTCTGGGGTTGGGGCGGTACTATTACAAATCGGGAACAAGGAGCTGCAGCCAATCGCATACTTTTCAGCTAAGTTCCAGCCACATCAGAGAGCTTACTCTACCATTGAAAAAGAAGCCCTCGCGCTGGTAATGGCTTTGGAGCATTTCGATGTTTATGTGGGCCAGACATCGCAGGTGGTCACAGTCTACAGTGATCACAACCCGTTAGTCTATCTCCAAGCCATGAAGAATCACAACACAAGGCTTATGCGTTGGACGCTCAGGCTGCAGCCCTACAATTTCAAAATAAATTATATTGCCGGCAAAGAAAATGTGTTGGCAGACTCTTTGTCAAGAGTCTAGTTTAATATTTTATTTAGGTTAGGATGTATTTGTGGTAACCCCCCTTTCAAGCTCTTTTTTTTTATCCCCTGATGTGGGGGTTTTTTTTTAGTGAGGGGATACGGGCTACCGTCCGCTTGTATCTTGGACCTATGTTGGCCTATCTGACTGCTGTCTCACTCTGAGTTTAGGGTTTGGCTTTTGGTCACTAGGAAAGCTGAGCTCTATCTAAGAGTTGGATGGTGGAGAGGATAGGCGGTCCCATTATTTTGTGCCATGGCGGCACGGTTACCACTGGGAGGTGGCAGCCTAATCCTGAGCCTTCTCGGGGGTGGGGGTGTGGCATGCAAAGAGTACGTAACCTTTATTCGGCGCATGGACACACCCTCATTTACAGGCTATCTCCCCCAACCAGCGAACCAGGTTGCTAAGAGTTGATGATGGGGCCCCATCGTTCAACTAGTGACCAGGTTCTAGCCAATAAGAAGGTGGGATTGACAATCGCAGAGGTTATGTGGATACCGCTCTCCTGTCTGCCCTTGTCATTCCCACTCTAGAGCTGGTTGAAGCACGGTCTGCTATCTTGTGGCTTCTATTTCTGCCTTGCTTACCGTGGAGTGCACTATATTTATCACTGTACATAGTGTACATATTGCTGTTATAATTGGTGAAGGATAATATAAGTCTAAACTTTTTCTACTGTGTTTATTTGCTCCCATTACACCTGGGATAACAGGCCATTTGAAATCCTAGGTTGTAATATT
>NW_027200726.1:0-12500 GCF_038502225.1 Cherax quadricarinatus
TCTCTTCTGCTGGTTCCTTTTTCACTCGTAAATTAATTATAAACCAACGGCAACACAATTTATGCCTTATAAATTTAGGAAAATTAAGTCAAATTTTCCGCAGATGATGTAAAGGTAAGAATCAGCACTGATCGCTGTTTCGAATACAATTAAACAAAACAACGGCAGCTTCACCATCTCCGAAGTCTTAGCAAGAATCCTCCTGAAAACAGTAAACCCTGCCATCACATAGTCTCTCCTGTTATACTACACAAAACACAGAGAGTGAACACTGAAACAAGCTGCCTCATTCCAGTCTATATTTGTCCAACCTATTTTTATGTTACCCATGTTATAGCTTTTATATCCTTTTACTCATGTACGAATTAAATGCTCTACCATATTGTATTACTTTTGTCACTACCACTACCACTACTACTACTACTACTACTACTACCACTAGTGAACATCGAAATGGTACCTCACTAGTATTACACCTCACTCTGAGCCTTTATATACCCTCTGTGTCCATGTATTGTTTGTAATGGCTTGATAAAGCTCCTGGAGAGCGAAACGTTGCCACAATAAATGTCACATTAGTTGCACTTGTGTCCTTTTACTTTACAAGTTGCAGATTGCAAAGAGACACAGGAAATTGAACGAAGAAGATTTCCATAAAGAGATTGTTCGTCTCGAAAGACAACAAATTTATGGTCTGATAAACCTTGCAGTACAACACAGGACACATTCAACGTGCAAAAAGCTGCCTTTATGGTTCCTAGATTCTTTGAAAGTGACTTAGACACTTATTTTAATGTTTTTGAGAATCATGCACATGCAATGAATTGGCCACGTAAGCACTAGGCAACATTGTTGCACACAGCTTTGATAGGCAGAGCTCAAAATTGTACTGCTGCTCTGCCCTTTGACAAGTACATTAACTACAATACTTATGGAAAATTAAAATTACCTGGATGAACCTCATAAGATACATACCAGTAAATAGTAACAAAGATAATTATTCTTTATCAAGGTTACAGAGACATGTAGGAATTTTAGGACATTCTAGGTCGCAAAAAATGTCCCCATTCGATACCTACTACACTATCTCCACAAGTCACTCTGGACCTATAATTTCAAATGAAATATACATCACCAGGAATTATGGTAAAACATTAATATAAATATGTGGACTGTATGTTAAATTTAGTTAATGAATATATACATTGAAAGAGAATTTATAATAATAACACTCACCAATTTGTCTGGAGATTACTTGGTGTGTCATACACAAACCCCTGCCTAAAATATGAAGAAAATACTGGCCAGAATTTCAACATATATATAGACATTACTTATCTGGGGGATGGTGTACTTATTATCTCTTTTCCCATCTAATTTCGGAGTCCTGTCCAATTATTGGTTTCTCACATTCTGCAGGACTGCAGAATGTGAGAAACCAACAATTTCTGCTCCTGTTTGAGAGGTTTTAAACACAATTTAACCTCTAGAGCGACGAAAATACCTCCGATTTTTCCTAACGTCTTTCTTGCCCAGTTCAAAACAATGGCCTCTCCTCCAAGCGATGCTAACACTCTCGCTGATTTCTTTTTATTTACACATTAATTTTTATTGACTACAATATATTTCACCAATTTACGTACAAAATACACTGTATTTTCGGAAAATATACAATATTTTCCACACTGGGCCGGGCGGAGTTCGTTGCTAAACGACTCCAATTTGTCCTTCCTCTACATGATTCCAGCCAGTTCTGGCTTGAGTTTCTGTTTTCCTAGTAGGCCTTACTACTATTTCATCTTCTTGCATCACATGGTCAACACTACTTCAATATCACTCATGTCACTATCCCTTAGATTTTCATTTACATTTGGGTGAGTGAATACCATTTAATTCCAAGGGAATCAATTTATTAATTGTGCGTAAACTTTCCTGGCCACGACACAACACTTTGACATTCCAGACAACACCTTGTGTATCTGGGTACAATGTCAATACCTTGCCCAGAGGCCACAGTGCTCGATGCTGTTCAGTATCAATTAACACAATGTTGCCTGGTTGAATGTTCTGTCGATTTACTGCCCCTGTTGCACCATAAAAGTGTTCACGTAGTGTAAGATATTCCTTAAGCCACACATTAGACCAATGATCAATTACTTTATTTAACATGTTACATTTATCACACAACACTGCAGCATCGTTGTAATCTTCATCACTTTCTTCAGGATTATCTCTATAGACAGGGGCAGCTTCCAATTTCCTTCCACATATTAGGTGAGGTGTTAATACATCTGCATCAGGTGTATCACTCATATATGAGAGAGGCCGATTATTTATCCGATTATCTGCCTCCACCAACACTGCACGGAATTCCAGAGACTCCTCTTCACTGTGCCTATCAGTCTTTCGTACAGCCCATCCTTCCAAGGGGCTCTAGGAGTAATAAACTTCCAGGTACACCCTCGCTGGGTTAACAGAGATTGAACATCGTTACTCTTATGTAATTCTATCAAGTGTTGAGCACCCGCTTCAAAATTGGTGACATTATCCGAAATCATCAATCTCGGACAGGATCTCCTAGCTGCAAATTTTCGAAACAGCTGTATAAACTGTTCTGCAGACAAGTCCTGAGCCACTTCTAAATAAACTGCCCAAGTAGCAATACAAGTGAACAAGCATACATACACTTTCAGTGGAATATCATCTGAAGCATCTCTTAAAATAATTGGACCGATAGTATAGTATACACCTGTTACATCATATGGTTTCACTAATTGTACATGCTCCTTTGGCAAAGGTGGAGGACCTGGGTACATATAGGGTCTGGCATCCACACAGTGAACTATTACACAAGATTTAATAACACTTTTTACACTTTGCCATCCTTGTGGAATCCAGAAAGTTTACCTAATACAGTTTAAGGTATCTTGTACCCCACCATGCATTACATATTTTATGGGGATTTAAAACAATCAAAATTTTTAGATGATGAGTTTTGGGCAGTAAGATAGGGTGTTT
Organism: Cherax quadricarinatus; assembly: GCF_038502225.1. Lineage (NCBI taxonomy): Eukaryota > Metazoa > Arthropoda > Malacostraca > Decapoda > Parastacidae > Cherax > Cherax quadricarinatus. The sequence goes on from NW_027200726.1 coordinate 3,019, forward strand.
AGCATATTCACCCAGTTCAGCATTTTGTAACCTACCTCTGCACCTAATTACATTATTCTCTAAATACAGCCCCAATTTCTCTATTATTGAACCTTTCACAATTTTTCTTTCCATCATTAATTTAACTTCATTTCTGTAGATTTCTTCCTATATCCTCTGTATCCTATATTCAAGAGGATGTGAAAATTTATATGAGATATTCATTTCGTTTAGAAATTTAAACACCAACTTAGTTACATTGATTAGTTTGGGTAAAGAAGAATACCTATTTATATCAATGGCTAAAGGGACAAACTATTGGAGCGGTGGTCACAGTAGTGGTCACAAGAACAACATACGCTTTTTGTACAGGTCAATTAACTTTATTTACCAACCAGCTCGGTTCTTTAAACCATGACACAGCACAAATAACCTGCACATAGAAGAGAGGAGCTTACGACGACGTTTCGGTCCGACTCGGACCATTACAAAGTCACACTAACGAGAAGTAGAGTAGGACGGGTATATATAGGCAGGAAGTGGTGGTGGTGGTGGTGGTGGTGGTAGTAGTAGTAGTAGTAGTAGTAGTAGTGGTGGAGGCAGAAGGAACTAGTGGTGGGGAAGAAAGGGGGAGCTAGTCAAATACTAAGAAAGGGGAGCACTTCAAGGGAGCTAGGTGCCCACAGAGGGAGTGCAAGAACACAGAGGTGGGGGGGGGAAGACAACCCAGAAGAGAAAAAGGAAAGAGGAAAGGGGAGGAGTGAGAAGAAGAAAGAGGAGGAATCAGGTTAAGTCACAGGTGTTCTGAAGCTTGGAGCATTTTACAATGGAGTGGGAGAGGAAGGCATCTACAGAGACGAAGCCAGGACTAAGATTCATACAAGGAAAGTTGTGTATTAGGGAGGATTCAGCCAGACAGTTTTAGCAGAAGACCAGTCAATAGGATGGCTATGATCTCTGACGTTGGCAAGCCTAACACTATTTTTGTGCTCCCTAAGTCTATCAGAAAGAGATCGGCCAGTTTCTCGAAAGTATTGAAGAGGACAGGAGGAGCAAGAAATAGAGTAGACACCAGGAACATCTGTAGAGGGAGGAGAGGTATGAACGAGATTAGTGCGAAGAGTGTTAGTCTGGCGGAAGGGCACGGAGGGCACGGAGAAAGAGGGAGATAAGAACACTTTTCTTGACAGGGGAAGCATGATAGGAAAAGTAGTGAATGTACATGCCACTGTGAACATTAAAATGGTATAAAATACCGACAGATTGTTAGGTAAGACACATATGCAACAGTTAGGTATCTTTATTTCGAAACGTTTCGTCTACACAGTAGGCTTCTTCAGTCGAGTACTGAAAAGTTGATAGAAGCAGAAGAGACTTGAAGACGATGTAATCAGTCCATCATCCTTAAAGTGTTATTGAACTGTACTGTTCTTCATTGTTATTATACTGCACTGTTTTTCTGTGTAACTACTGTTCTTCAGGGTTATTGTACTATTCTGTTCTGTGTTATTGTACTGTTATTCTGTGTTACTGTTCTGGTCTTCTGTGTTACTGTACTGTACTGTTCTTGTGTGTTACTGTACTGTTCTTCTGTGGTGCTGTACTGTACTAGGCTTCTGTGTTATTGTACTGTACTGGTCTTCTGTGTTATTGTACTGTACTGGTCTTCTGTGTTATTGTACTGTACTGGTCTTCTGTGTTATTGTACTGTACTGGTCTTCTGTGTTATTGTACAGTACTGGTCTTCTGTGTTATTGTATTGTACTAGTCTTCTGTGTTATTGTACTGTACTGGTCTTCTGTGTTATTGTACTGTACTGGTCTTCTGTGTTATTGTACTGTACTGGTCTTCTGTGTTATTGTACTGTACTGGTCTTCTGTGTTATTGTACTGGTCTTCTGTACTGGTCTTCTGTGTTATTGTACTGTACTGGTCTTCTGTGTTATTGTACTGTATTGGTCTTCTGTGTTATTGTACTGTACTGGTCTTCTGTGTTATTGTACTGTACTGGTCTTCTGTGTTATTGTACTGTACTGGTCTTCTGTGTTATTGTACTGTACTGGTCTTCTGTGTTATTGTACTGTACTGGTCTTGTGTGTTATTGTACTGTATTGGTCTTCTGTGTTATTGTACTGTACTGGTCTTCTGTGTTATTGTACTGTACTGGTCTTCTGTGTTATTGTACTGTACTGGTCTTCTGTGTTATTGTACTGTACTGGTCTTCTGTGTTATTGTACTGTACTGGTCTTCTGTGTTATTGTATTGAACTGGTCTTCTGTGTTATTGTACTGTACTGGTCTTCTGTGTTATTGTACTGTACTGGTCTTGTGTGTTATTGTACTGAACTTGTCTTCTGTGTTATTGTACTGTACTGGTCTTCTGTGTTATTGTACTGTATTGGTCTTCTGTGTTATTGTACTGTACTGGTCTTCTGTGTTATTGTACTGTACTGGTCTTCTGTGTTATTGTACTGTACTGGTCTTCTGTGTTATTGTACTGTACTGGTCTTCTGTGTTATTGTACTGTACTGGTCTTCTGTGTTATTGTACTGTACTGGTCTTCTGTGTTATTGTACTGTACTGGTCTTGTGTGTTATTGTACTGAACTTGTCTTCTGTGTTATTGTTTTGTACTGGTCTTCTGTGTTCTTATTCTGCATTGATCTGCTGTTGTACTGCGCTGGTCGTCTGTATTACTGTACTGTACTGTTCTGTTACTGTACTCTACTGGTCTCTGTTATTGTACTGCACTGATCGTCTGTGTTACTGTACTATACTGGTCTTCTGTGTTATAGTACTATACTGGTCTTCTGTGTTATAGTACTGTACTGGTCTTCTGTGTTATTGTTCTGTACTGATCTGTTATTGTACTGCACGGATCGTCTGTGTTATTGTACTGTACTGCTCTCCTGTATTGTTGTATTGTACTGATCTGGTATTGTACTGTTCTGGTCTTTTGTATTATTGTACTGTACTGGTTTTCTGTGTTATTGTACTGTTCTCGTCTTCTGTGTTATTGTACTGTACTGGTTGTCTGTGTTATTGTACTGTACTATTCTTCTGTGCTATGTTTCACTAGCAGGTGCTGGTACCAAAGTTTCTCTTGCGTTTCACTAGCACCGCCTCGTACCAACGTTACATTTGTGTTTCACTAGCACAGCCTCGTACCAACGTTACATTTGTGTTTCACTAGCACAGCCTCGTACCAACGTTACATTTGTGTTTCACTAGCACAGCCTCGTACCAACGTTACATTTGTGTTTCACTAGCACAGCCTCGTACCAACGTTACATTTGTGTTTCACTAGCACAGCCTCGTACCAACGTTACATTTGTGTTTCACTAGCACAGCCTCGTACCAACGTTACATTTGTGTTTCACTAGCACAGCCTCGTACCAACGTTACATTTGTGTTTCACTAGCACAGCCTCGTACCAACGTTACATTTGTGTTTCACTAGCACAGCCTCGTACCAACGTTACATTTGTGTTTCACTAGCACAGCCTCGTACCAACGTTACATTTGTGTTTCACTAGCACAGCCTCGTACCAACGTTACATTTGTGTTTCACTAGCACAGCCTCGTACCAACGTTACATTTGTGTTTCACTAGCACAGCCTCGTACCAACGTTACATTTGTGTTTCACTAGCACAGGCTGATACCAAAGTTACACTTGTGTTTCGCTAGCACTAGGACTGAAGTCACTATGGTTCAGTAGTTACGGTAATTTCAGAGGTATTTTTCCAACAGTGAAAGTCATTATACGTTATATGTTGAACAAATACTTTAGCATTAAGCACTGCTTCCCAGCTGTGTTAGTCACCTTGGTTACAATATCTTCAACAGATTTAGATGCATAATTATGTAATCTTCCAATAAATACATGTTACAGTATTTAAAAGATCTTCATAATGAGATAATTCTTTAATGACAGAAAAATCATTGAACATCACAAACATAAAACAAAAACTCTCAAAAGAAAAGAACTACCAATTTTGGAGATGTGATTTAGTGACAAAAGCAATTTTAGGAGAGTATCTTACTGCCTGGCCGACACGTCTCCTGGCCGACACGTCTCCTGGCCTACACGTCTCCTGGCCGACACGTCTCCTGGCCGACACGTCTCCTGGCCTACACGTCTCCTGGCCTACACGTCTCCTGGCCTACTCGTCTCCTGGCCTACACGTCTCCTGGCCTACACGTCTCCTGGCCTAGACGTCTCCTGGCCTACACGTCTCCTGGCCTACACGTCTCCTGGCCTACACGTCTCCTGGCCTACACGTCTCCTGGCCTACACGTCTCCTGGCCTACACGTCTCCTGGCCTACACGTCTCCTGGCCTACACGTCTCCTGGCCTACACGTCTCCTGGCCTACACGTCTCCTGGCCTACACGTCTCCTGGCCTACACGTCTCCTGGCCTACACGTCTCCTGGCCTACGCGTCTCCTGGCCGACACGTCTCCTGGCCGACACGTCTCCTGGCCGACACGTCTCCTGGCCTACACGTCTCCTGGCCTACACGTCTCCTGGCCTACACGTCTCCTGGCCTACACTTCTCCTGGCCTACACGTCTCCTGGCCTACACGTCTCCTGGCCTACACGTATCCTGGCCTACACGTCTCCTGGCCGACACGTCTCCTGGCCGACACGTCTCCTGGCCTACACGTCTCCTGGCCTACACGTCTCCTGGCCTACACGTCTCCTGGCCTACACGTCTCCTGGCCTACACGTCTCCTGGCCTACACGTCTCCTGGCCGACACGTCTCCTGGCCTACACGTCTCCTGGCCTACACGTCTCCTGGCCTACACGTCTCCTGGCCTACACGTCTCCTGGCCTACACGTCTCCTGGCCGACACGTCTCCTGGCCTACACGTCTCCTGGCCTACACGTCTCCTGGCCTACACGTCTCCTGGCCTGGCCTACACGTCTCCTGGCCTACACGTCTCCTGGCCTACACGTCTCCTGGCCTACACGTCTCCTGGCCTACACGTCTCCTGGCCTACACGTCTCCTGGCCGACACGTCTCCTGGCCTACACGTCTCCTGGCCTACACGTCTCCTGGCCTACACGTCTCCTGGCCTACACGTCTCCTGGCCTACACGTCTCCTGGCCTACACGTCTCCTGGCCGACACGTCTCCTGGCCTACACGTCTCCTGGCCTACACGTCTCCTGGCCTACACGTCTCCTGGCCTACACGTCTCCTGGCCTACACGTCTCCTGGCCTACACGTCTCCTGGCCGACACGTCTCCTGGCCTACACGTCTCCTGGCCGACACGTCTCCTGGCCGACACGTCTCCTGGCCTACACGTCTCCTGGCCGACACGTCTCCTGGCCTACACGTCTCCTGGCCGACACGTCTCCTGGCCTACACATCTCCTGGCCGACACGTCTCCTGGCCTACACGTCTCCTGGCCGACACGTCTCCTGGCCGACACGTCTCCTTGATAATGTATCAGATGAACTTCCATTAATGAATATCATCTGATGTATAAAGTAGTTTAGGTGGAAAATCTGTGACCTTTTATATTGATTTATAAAGCAACATTGAAAATCATACCAACCTTAATGGTTAAGTTGAAAAAAAGTCAATTAAAAATGAATGCAGAGATATTTCTTTGTAAATAGATCACTTGAGGAGTTGAGGCAACTCCAGTAGAAAGTTGTAAGTACAATAACTACTGTCAACTCCAGTAGAATGTTGCAAGTACAATAACTACTGCCAACTCCAGTAGAATGTTGTAAGTGCAATAACTACTGGCAACTTTAACGCAACAAAAATAAATTGAAACGCGAAATCAAAACACTTACAACGTAATATATATGAGACTTGCTTGTCTGTGCTTACAAAGCTTTACTTGTAGACAAACACCTCTGAGACCTGCTTGTCTCTTCTAAAAAACTGTGCTTGTTGTAAACAAACATCTGAGACCTGCTTGTCTCTGCTTACAAAGCTGTGCTTGTTGTAGACAAACAATTGAGACCTGCTTGTCTCTGCTCCCAAAGCTGTGCTTGCTGTAGACAAGCACCTGAGACCTGCTTGTCTCTGCTTACAAAGCTGTGCTTGTTGTAGACAAACAATTGAGACCTGCTTGTCTCTGCTCCCAAAGCTGTGCTTGCTGTAGACAAGCACCTGAGACCTGCTTGTCTCTGCTTACAAAGCTGTGCTTGTTGTAGACAAACACTTGAGACCTGCTTGTCTCTGATTACAAAGCTGTGCTTGTTGTAGACAAACACCTGAGACCTGCTTGTCTCTGCTCACAAAGCTGTGCTTGCTGTAGACAAGCACCTGAGACCTGCTTGTCTCTGCTTACAAAGCTGTGCTTGTTGTAGACAAACACTTGAGACCTGCTTGTCTCTGCTTACGAAGCTGTGCTTGTTGTTGACAAACACCTGAGAGCTGCTTGTCTCTGCTTACAAAGCTGTGCTTTACAAAGCTGTGCTTGTTGTAGACAAACACCTGAGACCTGCTTGTCTCTGCTTACAAAGCTGTCTCTGATTGCTGTGCTTGTTGTAGACAAACACCTGAGACCTGCTTGTCTCTGCTCACAAAGCTGTGCTTGCTGTAGACAAGCACCTGAGACCTGCTTGTCTCTGCTTACAAAGCTGTGCTTGTTGTAGACAAACACCTGAAAGTTACAGACAAAAAAAATCACTTTTGTTCAGTAGTTTATGGAGTAGACAAAACTGAGTAATATGTATCTGAATATTAACAATATTGTGCACAAATATGTTTACTGTCTCCATGGAAATTAATAATCACATAATCACTTAAAACTCGTAGAGAAAAAAAAACTAATAGAAGAACGAAGGCACCGATATAGAACTTACACCGAAAAAAAAAACAACAAGGAAAGAAAGACCAAGCAAGGAATTATACACTGGTGAAGGCAGCATACACAAAATATACACTGGATAAGGAAGCAAGCAAGGAAAAAATAAACACCTCGGACAGGCGAATAAAGGAGGAAACTGAAAGAGAAACTAACTTATGGACAAAAGCATACATCGGAAAATGGTAACAAAGAAAGAACAAGCAAAGAACCACAGGGCAAATATTCTTGAGGAAGAACATTAACGAAAAGAACAATGAATTCCAGCCGGAAAGACAAGGAACTCTAGCAAGAAAATAAGAACCAGCTCACTGTTTACATAAAGCTTCAAACACATCAACTGGTGACAATTATTTCAGCAATCACTCTAAGTTAAGAAAAGAACTGTGTCTAGTCTATTGCTAAGATATTCAGGTATTTGCTGGTCAAGCCGCTTAGAACAAGAAGTTTCCAGTATAAACCAACAGGTCAGAAAACCTGAGCATCCTGACTACTACATCCAAGAAGGTTTGTACTAAAACAAAAAGCTATTATAAAACAACTCCAGCGACTCACAAAGAAAACATTGTTTTCCATAATATCATTCAGCATAAAAACGAATATTTATCTATCATAATCTTCTGTCCTAATAAATCAAACAATTGTTTCTCAAAAAAAAAAAGACTTTCAGGAATGTAAAAGTCTTCGTCACTGACACAGTGAAGACCTGGCGTCAGTTTCCAGGTAGGATGCTGGAGCACAAGACCTGGCGTCAGTTTCCAGGTAGGATGCTGGAGCACAAGACCTGGCGTCAGTTTCCAGGTAGGATGCTGGAACACAAGACCTGGCGTCAGTTTCCAGGTAGGATGCTGGAACACAAGACCTGGCGTCAGTTTCCAGGTAGGATGCTGGAACACAAGACCTGGCGTCAGTTTCCAGGTAGGATGCTGGAACACAAGACCTGGCGTCAGTTTCCAGGTAGGATGCTGGAACACAAGACCTGGCGTCAGTTTCCAGGTAGGATGCTGGAGCACAAGACCTGGCGTCAGTTTCCAGGTAGGATGCTGGAACACAAGACCTGGCGTCAGTTTCCAGGTAGGATGCTGGAACACAAGACCTGGCGTCAGTTTCCAGGTAGGATGCTGGAACACAAGACCTGGCGTCAGTTTCCAGGTAGGATGCTGGAACACAAGACCTGGCGTCAGTTTCCAGGTAGGATGCTGGAACACAAGACCTGGCGTCAGTTTCCAGGTAGGATGCTGGAACACAAGACCTGGCGTCAGTTTCCACGTAGGATGCTGGAACACAAGACCTGGCGTCAGTTTCCACGTAGGATGCTGGAACACAAGACCTGGCGTCAGTTTCCAGGTAGGATGCTGGAACACAAGACCTGGCGTCAGTTTCCACGTAGGATGCTGGAACACAAGACCTGGCGTCAGTTTCCACGTAGGATGCTGGAACACAAGACCTGGCGTCAGTTTCCACGTAGGATGCTGGAACACAAGACCTGGCGTCAGTTTCCAGGTAGGATGCTGGATGCTGGAACACAAGACCTGGGCAGTTTCGTAGGATTGGAACACAAGACCTGGCGTCAGTTTCCACGTAGGATGCTGGAACACAAGCTGGAACACAAGACCTGGCGTCAGTTTCCAGGTAGGATGCTGGAACACAAGACCTGGCGTCAGTTTCCAGGTAGGATGCTGGACACAAGACCTGGCGTCAGTTTCCACGTAGGATGTTTTCAGGTGGAACACAAGACCTGGCGTCAGTTTCCACGTAGGATGCTGGAACACAAGACCTGGCGTCAGTTTCCAGGTAGGATGCTGGAACACAAGACCTGGCGTCAGTTTCCAGGTAGGATGCTGGAACACAAGACCTGGCGTCAGTTTCCAGGTAGGATGCTGGAACACAAGACCTGGCGTCAGTTTCCAGGTAGGATGCTGGAACACAAGACCTGGCGTCAGTTTCCACGTAGGATGCTGGAACACAAGACCTGGCGTCAGTTTCCAGGTAGGATGCTGGAACACAAGACCTGGCGTCAGTTTCCAGGTAGGATGCTGGAACACAAGACCTGGCGTCAGTTTCCAGGTAGGATGCTGGAACACAAGACCTGGCGTCAGTTTCCAGGTAGGATGCTGGAACACAAGACCTGGCGTCAGTTTCCAGGTAGGATGCTGGAACACAAGACCTGGCGTCAGTTTCCAGGTAGGATGCTGGAGCACAAGACCTGGCGTCAGTTTCCAGGTAGGATGCTGGAACACAAGACCTGGCGTCAGTTTCCAGGTAGGATGCTGGAACACAAGACCTGGCGTCAGTTTCCACGTAGGATTGGAACACAAGACCTGGCGTCCAGGTAGGATGCTGGAACACAAGACCTGGCGTCAGGTAGGTTTCCAGGTAGGATGCTGGAACACAAGACCTGGCGTCAAGACCTGGCGTCGGTTTCCAGGTAGGATGCTGGAACACAAGACCTGGCGTCAGTTTCCACGTAGGATGCTGGAACACAAGACCTGGCGTCAGTTTCCACGTAGGATGCTGGAACACAAGACCTGGCGTCATTTTCCACGTAGGATGCTGGAACACAAGATCTGGCGTCAGTTTCCACGTAGGATGCTGGAACACAAGACCTGGTGTCAGTTTCCACGTAGGATGTTGGAACACAAGACCTGGCGTCAGTTTCCAGGTAGGATGCTG
>NW_027200727.1:0-17540 GCF_038502225.1 Cherax quadricarinatus
ATCATGGGTGCTCACTGCTAGTCTGACTTACTAGCATGGGTACTCTCTACTAGCCTGACTTACTAGCATGGGTACTCACTACTAGCCTGACTTACTAGCATGGGTACTCACTACTAGCCTGAATTACTAGTATGGGTACTCACTGCTAGCCTGACTTACTAGCATGGGTGTAGACAGCCTGTACTGTCAGAGCACACAGCCTAGCCGTCTGCTCTGACTAGTTCATATTTCGCGGCATTCAGTGCTGCCCTCTGTAGGCCTACCTAGGTCGGTGGGACGCACAGTCCACCCTCTCTCACTCCCGCCTCGACCGACTTGACGTAGACAAGTACTCCCCCTCCACGGACTGGGTTGCGGTCACTTCCTCACACTGCCCGTTGTGTACTCACTCCTACCCGATTAAAGCCAATCTAGTCCACGGCCGTATCATTGCTACCTACGCTACCTTCATCGGCACTAAACCGCTGTTCAGCAGCAAGAACAGCAATAACAGTGGTGACAGCGGAGTCAGCGGCATTGTGAGCCTCTTCAGGGGATCGGTCAACGCCAGTCAACATCATCCGTCGTCATCCAACGCACCTGCTAGCCTAAAGAGTTATCTGTCACTCCCAGCGTCTTGACGGGACCCGAGATAGATCTTCGTCCTAGATTTTTCCCACAAAATCTGGACATAGGCGTCACGATGTCATCTCCAGCCTTAGCAGTCACGTGTTCACCTCATCACCCTCTCTACAGCCCTTCAACACTCTCCAGCACCATTCTCCTGCCTCCTACAGCGTCCCTACGCCCTTCTCAGCTACAAGAAGTAGAGGTGAGGTCGTTTAGTGTGTTGGCTTCGTGTGGCTCCACACGTGACCACGAGGCAGCTCTGGGGTTGGTTTATACCCTAATCAGCTTGTAAACACACCAGCCCTCTATACAGCCTTATCTGCTACGCAAAGACGTCCTTCTCGCCGTCCATGTGTGTTGTGTTCTTCCCAGTTCCTCCAAGAAGTTCTACCTGGCTTAACCACGTGGGAACCCAGTTGGCTTAGCCCCTAAGCCAGCAAAGTTCAGCGTCTACAGCAGCTCGTGACTCATCATAGTGTCTACAACTACTCAGCGTCTACGTATCTCCAGCCAGTGCAGTTTTTTTTTTTGTGTTGTCCAGTTTAAATTTTTTTTTTTCTCCCTTTCCCTTGCTGTTTTATTCCCAGTTCATCACCAGTTCTGTTTTCCCCAGTGATTTGTTAAAGTAAAACTTACTCGTCCCAGTTCAAAGTTTCACTTAAGCTTGTTTTTAGCACGTTCGAGTAGTGCAGTAAATGTTTTGTTCTCCGTGTGCTGAAGCCGCAGTCAGTCAGCGCGCCCAGACACGCTTGCCAGTGTAAACAACCATACACAGCTGTGGTTCACGCCGGGTATCCACGTCTCCTAATATCTTATATCTCCACAGAGTTACCCCGGTCCTTCTTGTTCTTCCCAAGTCCATTCTGATAATTTTTTCTACGACATTAGCCCCATAGCAGTATACAAATGCTACGAGGCGTGTAGTGTTACTAGAGCACCCGTACCTTCGTCCATCTGCACTCAAAGTTAAGTAAACAGTGACTTACCTAGCATTTCCTAATATTTTGTGACATTATTTAACTGTCCTGCACCAATACAGTTAGTTACTGAAGCCATACTTCAGTAAATTGTTCAGTGTCATCAGTGCACAGTTTTGCCACTTACCTACAGCTTAAATTTTGTAAATTTATTTTTGCACTCCTACATTTTAAATTCCAGTATTTTATTCTGCTTCTTGCACCTCAGTTATTGATTTAAATTGTTCAGTGTTAACCATTTATACAATTTATCTCTCACATACAGTTTTCATGTAATTCCTGTGTGCTGTTATTTTTTAGTTGCACCTGCAAGTTAGCCACAGATTGTTGACACCCTTGCACTGTTTTGTTTGTTAGTTTTTTTTTTCTTTTAATAAGTGTAATCTTCAAGTACTTAAGTATTAGTATATTCTACCTGCAGTGATACAATCTGTGCCTAGCCCATTAAATTTTTTTTTTTCTGTTCCCCCATTTATTTGCTCTACATATATTCTATGTTTTATCAGTGAATATTCACCTATGTGCATTGCATTTTGCTATTTTATATACCCAAGTCATTGAGTGTATTTTTGGGAACCTGCTTATTTACCATTAATTACCAAAATTCCTTGTGAAGTTAATTAGTTTTGACCTTGAGATTGTGCAAATTTTTTTCTTTTTGCCAGTGTACACCCTGCTAACACCAGTTAACCTTTGCCATATTCTTGAATTTAATAATTTGCATTTTTATTAATTTTATTTTGTGTGCAATATAGCAATTCTGGATACAGTGTATTTTTTTTTCTCTGTGATTTTTGGCACTATTCGATACTCTGATATCTTTTCTGTGCCAACTTCCCTTGTGCAAGTGAATTACCCTTTTTTTTTTGGCGTTTCAATTTGCAACTGCTAGCACCCGCAATCTTTTTAAACTGTGCTTGCAGCACAGTTTAGTGTTGTGTAGTACCTGATTTATTTTAATTTTGTGCAATTTTTGCTACCAGTGTTTACAGTTCAACTCCTTTTCATAAATTTTGTTGCCAGATTCCTGGTGAAATTATTGACTATCCTTAGCTTCATTTTGTGCATTTCCCTGTAGTACATTCACTTGCATACATCTCTTATTTTGTGTTCAGAGTGTATCACTATTTCCCTTTTTATTGTTTTGCTCAAATTATTTCTATCACTAAGCAGTTTACCTAGTACTGTGGTGCTGAGTTCTCTTTGACTCTGTTTTGAATTGTAGCCAGTGCATACCATTTCTTGCTCTGACCTGTTTACCATCTTCATGACCTACTTGCATTTGAACAATTGACGTCATGACTAAGACACGCAGTGGCCATGCCGTTAGTCCAGATTCTGCTGGTGCCAGCAATGGTGCCTCAGCCAGCGTGAGCACGCGGCAGGGCATCGAAGCCCCAGCGACAGTTGGTCAACTTGTGGCTCAAGCCTCGACCACCAGTGGGCCGGCTCATCGTCCATACCTGACCCTTATTTTTGACGGTCGTGCAAATAGTTTAGAGCCATGGCTGCAGTCAGTCGAGGCGACTGTTCAGGCTCTATTTGATAGCCCAACGGATACACAGTACATTCGTGCTGCTGTTGCAGCAGTGGATCTCACCCAGGGTGATATAGGTGCCTTTGTGCAGCTCAAGCGCGTTTGTAAGATTCAGTCTTGGGGTGAACTTAAGGAGGAATTTAGGCGTTATTTTCGGCGTAGTCGCCAACGCCATTACATTGACATCGTTACCAGCGTCTTGGCCGAATGTCAATACCGGCACGAAAGCCCCCTGGCTTGCGTTTGCCGGTTCGAGCAAGCCGCCACGGACTTTACTGATGCCGTCAACTCCACTAAGTGGGTGGATGGTGATGGCCGTATGGCTACTAAAGACATCATCCATGTGCTGGCTGTCGGCATCATGCGGAGGGATTCCGCCCCTAACCTCTGGGCTGCCATTGATGAGCTAGGACTCGGCCCTCAGCACGACGTCCTGGGTGCATATGACGCCATCGACTCGCTCAAGCCGCCTTCCGAGCAAGGCAAGGTTTGCCGCTTTGCGGATGATCCCCTACCCATCCTTCCAGCGCCGTCCACAGTGACCCCGCGGTCGCAGCCGGAAGTCACTTTTGCTGCTGCTGTCAGACAGCCAGCCCACAAAGTTTCTAACCCCAGTCCCACTAACTCGCGCCTAAGTAAAAATATTGACCACAGTAACAACCGTTGGTCTCATACAAAAAGGCAGTCATCGACTTCCTGGACCAGGGCGAAACGTCGCCAGCAGACACCACCCCCAACCTCACCTGCTAAGCGTGTAGTGACTTGTTTCAACTGTGGCAAACGAGGGCACTACCGATCTGAGTGTTACAAACTTAAGTCCCCGCAAAGTAACCGTCACAGTCCCCATGCTCAGTTTCCCAGTAACCATAACCGTCCCCATGCTCAGTTTCGCGAGGGAGTCTGTGTTTACCACAATACTTCCAGTCATACCTCCCATGAGTGTAACAAGCTGCGAAGTATGCTGACAGCTGAGTGGAGCAAGCAGTCGTCGCGCAAAGCACATGCTCGTAGAAGCCCTTCCACTAGTTCGGGGGAAGAGGCGCGTCCGCAAAACCAGCGAAAGACGTAGTAACCCTGTCGGAGTCGCTGTATTCCGTCCCTGTCCGCAATGCATTCGCCGCCCTGGGCAGTGATACGCTTGCCGACAGTGAGGAAACCGAGTGTCTTGACGTTGTTGCTGAGACTCGTACCGTACCTTCCAGGTCGAGCCTCGTCAACAAGTGTCGAGCCTCGAGCAGCTGTGACTCCGGGGACCTCGTCGGCCTGTCATGCCTTCATGTTCGGTATGACAACCCATGTGGACCGCTCATCGAGTCCACTGTCCACAATAAGCCTGTTCAGCTTTTCCTAGACACAGGTTCGGTGGTTAACATTGTCCGCTCCACCTTTTTCCGAGACATTGGCCTTCACGCGGCCATGTTGACAGAGCCGTCTGCCATTCAGACCTTGAGAGGAGTCTCAGGTAAACCGCTGACGGTTCGCGGTCGCACAACACTAGAATTTGTGGTCCAGGGTCACAAGCTGTCCGCAAAATTCTTAGTCGTAGATGGTATTGTTTTCCATGGTGACCTGCTCATAGGGTTCAAAACCATGGCAGATCTTAGGATCCGTTTAGATCCAGCTGAGTGGAAAGCGGAATTCAACGGAGTGGATGTGCCCTTCTGGGGCGTGCGCTTAGGATCCACTATGTGCTACTCTGTCTCAGAGTATGCACAGTGCCTAGAATCGTTGGAAACCGGAGGTTTCCATAGCACATTCTCCCCGGGGTCGGTCTCTTGTCCTGATCGACCTCGTAGTAGAGCTCGTTGCCCATCACCTCCTGGCCATCAGCGCATAGTTACCAGTGAAACCCAGTCTGGGGACGCCCAGTCTAACCTTCACTCTAACTCTGACGCTGTTGTAGAGACCAGCAGTTGTCAAGCCGCAGTATCCCTGTCGGCAGGCGACTGTCTGACTCGTGTCATGGCATCAGCGAGCAGAGTTACTGCTTGTACAAAGTATGACGTCACATTGTCAGCTAACTCGCTCACTCCTGTTACGGTGTACGTGAGCAGAGCTTTTGAAGGAGACCATGTGCTGGTTGACAACGACACATGCCGAGTCAAGGGCCTCTCCCTTGAACCATCCTTGCACACAGTGCAACGTGGTAAGTTGCAAGTCCTTGTTGTCAACATGCATAGTCGAGAATTTCCCCTGCGGAAGAATACCTCACTTGTCGACCTTGTCAGATTCCCTCTCCCGGTGAGAGTGGAGGGTGAAGCCCCAGCTGACTTCCTTGTGAGTGCAGTTCTCCCAGGCGAGTCTGCTGCTGACTCTTCCAACACCCGGCCAGTGCAGGAAGATGATCTAGCTTTGACAGACTATCCTGAAGAGGTCCCAAAACTTCTCCAGGTTCTCAATCGTGCACGTTCTGCAGTTGCACTAGATGGTGAGTCAATGGGTTTGACCCCACTGATCTCTCACCGTATTCCGCTTGACAAAGGTACTAAACCCATTTATGTACCTGCGTATCGCCTGCCACATGCGCAAAGAGTCTTCACCGAAGAACTCATTACACGGATGCTCCGTGATGGAGTTATTGAGGAGTCCACTTCCCCGTGGAATGCTCCCCTTATTCTGGTTCCCAAGAAAGACGGAACCTGGCGCCCTGTTATCGATTACAGGAAACTGAATGCATGTACCATCCCAGACCGTTTTCCATTGCCAGTTCTGAACGACCTGTTGCAGAACATCGGCGATAATAAGGTCTTTTCAACTCTTGATCTTCTTCAAGGGTTCTGGCAGATCCCCCTCGATGATGAGAGTAGAGAGTTGACAGCTTTCTCTACTCCAACTGGTCATTACCAGTTCAGGAGGATGCCCTTCGGCTTGCGCGGAAGCCCAATCACGTTTAGTCGTTTGATGACGACAATTTTCCGTACCCTCCTAGGTGGCACACTCATGGTCTACCTGGATGATCTCATAGTCATGTCGCAAGATGTCCCGTCACATCTTGAGAAACTTGACAGGGTATTGGACAGGCTAGCTCAGGCAAATCTTAAGGTAAAGCTCTCCAAATGTCATTTCCTCCGGAAGGAAATAAAATTTCTGGGTCACGTAGTAACTCAGAATGGCATAAAGACGGACGAGTCTAAAATCTCGGCCGTGCAGAAATTCCCCAGACCCATGACGGCGGATGCAGTCCGGTCCTTCATAGGCCTGGCGGGTTTCTACCGCACCTTTATCGCAGGTTTCTCCACCATTGCTGCACCCCTGACACGCTTACTCAAGAAGGATGCCCCTTTTGAGTGGACGTGCGATCAGGAACGAGCTTTTGTCATTCTTAAGAACAAGTTAACATCAGCCCCAACCCTTAGATTCCCTGATTTCACCAAGGCATTTACCTTGACGACTGATGCCAGCAAAGTCGGCATCGGTGCAGTCTTGTCACAGGAATCTAATGGGAAGCAACAGCCTATTGCCTATGCTAGCCGTGTTCTTACTAAAGCGGAAGTCAATTATTCAGTGACAGAGCTAGAAGCTTTAGCCATTGTATGGGCCCTGAGTCATTTTCGGGATATCATCTATCATTATCCTATCAAGATTTATACAGATCATTTACCCTTAGTGGCCCTTTTTGCGAATAAGAACCTCTCGGGAAAGCATGCTCGGTGGTCGCTCACGTTCAATGACTACAACCCTGAAATTTGCTATGTCCCAGGTAAGCAAAATGTTGTAGCTGATGCCCTGTCGAGACATATAGCATTCGTGAGTGTCGGCAATTCGTTCTCTGTTGAGGATCTCGAGAAAGCCCAACGACAGGACCCGGTGTGGTCTCCAGTCCTTCGTTTCCTGACCAAGGAGGACGTTGACTTACAGGTCAAGTCTCCCGTTCCACTGAAGGATTTAGTGGTCAACCAAGGAGTACTGTGCCGTGTTGCACAGCTGGTGGACCCCGGCAGAACCGTATACCAACTGGTGATACCAGAGTCCATGATACCAGCTACTCTTAGGTTGATCCACAATGTCCCAGGTGTAGCGCACCCCGGGAAGGACCGCAGTATCAAACAGGCACGAATGAAATATTTCTGGCCTAAGATGGCATCGGACATTGCCAAGCATGTACACCAGTGTGTTGTCTGCCTACAGCACAAGGGTACCATTACAGGTCCTAACCCCATTCTAAAGTATCCCATTACAAAGGAGCCCTGGGAGAGAACTTCTGTCGACCTGTTGACGAACTTCTCGACCTCGGAGAAGGGAAATAAGCACCTGCTTGTAATGGTAGATAACTTGACACGGTACAGTGAATTAGTACCCATCCCTGATAAAACCGCGGAAACGGTCGCTAGTGCTTTCCGTGAGCATGTTGTTCTTCGTCATACTTGCCCACGTGTCCTTCTGTCAGACAATGGGTCTGAGTTTATAAATGGCATAATGCAGGATCTTTGCTCCAGATTCAACATTCATCAAGCGCCAGTAGCTCCACGCCACCCTGCGAGTAATGGTCTTGCTGAACGTACAAATCGCAAAGTCCTGGAGGTGCTCAGAGTAACCGTTAACCCAAGTTGTACTACATGGGATGAGGCTATCCCAGATGTTCAGTGTACATTAAACTCCTCCCTCAACAGCTCGATCGGTGAGACACCTCATTTTGCTTTGTATGGCTATGACAAGCGCTTACCATATGAAATTCTGTTTACTCCACCTAGACCTACTTACGATACTGATAACCCCAGTGTAGTAAAGATGAGGACAACGCAGCTTGTCTTCCAGCGGGTACGAGAGAACCTTATGAAAGCTACTGATAGGTTCACGTCTGAGCGCAATGCCCGTGCCAAGGAAAGCAAAGTGGAACCAGGTTGCAAAGTTATGTTGCTCAACCCAGTGCAGACCCCAGGTATGCACAAACTTGTCCCAAAGTTTGTGGGTCCTTACCGTGTCCTACGACAGCTCCGTGGCAATAAGTTCGAGGTGAGGGAGATTGCTACGGGAACTATCAAGGAAGCCCACCTTGATCACATGAAGTATGTGGACCATATGCAGGCCGAAGTAGAGCTGGAGGCGCGTGCGTTGCAACGCCACGATCAGACTAATGTTAGGGACAAACCGTCTATCCCTTCTCCCACTACTACTGGTACGGAAGACGGCCCAGTAAGGCTCCATACTTATGGCCTGCGACCCAGGACAACAGTACATTTCTGTGACATTGACGTACCTACTGACTTGTCCGACTCCTACGCTAGTTATGCTAATTGTTTGCTTGCAGAAATGGGTATAAATGCACACACATTGTATAGCTAGTCGATAATAGAGTCAGGGTGGACAACATCATGTAATTATGTAAATACTTTTAGAAGGGTACCCAGAGTGTAATGAATTCCATGGATATAGTATTATTGTACGTATGTGCATCAGTGTTTTATAACTAAAGTAAAAAAAAGCCTGTATTACGGTCAGGGCAGTGCTGCCCTCTGAGTTACATGTCACACCTTAGGAAATGCTACTGTCAGTCATTGTTTGCAGATGTGAGCGTGCAATAACGTTAGTAGACGAGTGGTCAACTGATGTTCAGCCCTGCGGACAACCTGTATATAGAAGATTTTAGTTCCAGTGCTGACGTCTCCGGGCTCTCTACTCGATGAAACAGCGTGGCAAACCAGTTTTCTCTTCCCCTGGATGGGAGAGTTTTTTTTTTGCCTGTTGCATTTTTTTGTCCATTTTTTATTTACTAGTGAGCGAAAGCCAGTCCCTCTCTGGGGTAGCTAGTGTAATTCCTTTATACCTATGGGCCCACCAGTATTGTCGCGTCGGGACGACGCGAGGTGCGTGGCCGAGCAAATGTAGACAGCCTGTACTGTCAGAGCACACAGCCTAGCCGTCTGCTCTGACTAGCACTCACTACTAGCCTGACTTACTAGCATGGGTACTCACTGGGTACTCACTACTATCCTGACTTACTAGCATGGGTACTCACTACTAGCCTGACTTACTAGCATGGGTACTCACTACTAGCCTGACTTACTAGCATGGGTACTCACTACTAGCCTGACTTACTAGCATGGGTACTCACTACTAGCCTGACTTACTAGCATGGGTACTCACTACTAGCCTGACTTACTAGCATGGGTACTCACTACTAGCCTGACTTACTAGCATGGGTACTCACTACTAGCCTGACTTACTAGCATGGGTACTCACTACTAGCCTGACTTACTAGCATGGGTACTCACTGCTAGCCTGACTTACTAGCATGGGTACTCACTGCTAGCCTGACTTACTAGCATGGGTACTCACTACTAGCCTGACTTACTAGCATGGGTACTCACTACTAGCCTGACTTACTAGCATGGGTACTCACTACTAGCCTGACTTACTAGCATGGGTACTCACTACTAGCCTGACTTACTAGCATGGGTACTCACTAGCCTGACTTACTATGGGTACTCATTAGCATGGGTACTAGCCGACTTACTAGCATGGGTACTCACTACTAGCCTGACTTACTAGCATGGGTACTCACTACTAGCCTGACTTACTAGCATGGACTTACTAGCATGGGTACTCACTACTAGCCTGACTTACTAGCATGGGTACTCACTACTAGCCTGACTTACTAGCATAGGTACTCACTACTAGCCTGACTTACTAGCATGGGTACTCACTACTAGCCTGACTTACTACACTACTAGCCTGACTTACTAGCATAGGTACTCACTACTAGCCTGACTTACTAGCATGGGTACTCACTACTAGCCTGACTTACTAGCATGGGTACTCACTACTAGCCTGACTTACTAGCATGGGTACTCACTACTAGCCTGACTTACTAGCATGGGTACTCACTACTAGCCTGACTTACTAGCATGGGTACTCACTACTAGCCTGACTTACTAGCATGGGTACTCACTACTAGCCTGACTTACTAGCATGGGTACTCACTGACTTACTAGCCTGACTTACTACTTACTAGCATGGGTACTCACTACTAGCCTGACTTACTAGCATGGGTACTCACTACTAGCCTGACTTACTAGCATGGGTACTCACTACTAGCCTGACTTACTAGCATGGGTACTCACTACTAGCCTGACTTACTAGCATGGGTACTCACTACTAGCCTGACTTACTAGCATGGGTACTCACTACTAGCCTGACTTACTAGCATGGGTACTCACTACTAGCCTGACTTACTAGCATGGGTACTCACTACTAGCCTGACTTACTAGCATGGGTACTCACTACTAGCCTGACTTACTAGCACTCACTAGACTAGCCTGACCATGACTTACTAGCATGGGTACTCACTACTAGCCTGACTTACTAGCATGGGTACTCACTAGCCTGACTTACTAGCACTACTAGCCTGACTTACTAGCATGGGTACTCACTACTAGCCTGACTTACTAGCACTGGGTACTCACTACTAGCCTGACTTACTAGCATGGGTACTCACTACTAGCCTGACTTACTAGCATGGGTACTGCTAGCCTGACTTACTAGCATGGGTACTCACTACTAGCCTGACTTACTAGCATGGGTACTCACTACTAGCCTGACTTACTAGCATGGGTACTCACTACTAGACTGACTTACTAGCATGGGTACTTACTACTAGCCTGACTTACTAGCATGGGTACTCATTACTAGCCTGACTTACTAGCATGGGTACTCACTACTAGCCTGACTTACTAGCATGGGTACTCACTACTAGCCTGACTTACTAGCATGGGTACTCACTACTAGCCTGACTTACTAGCATGGGTACTCACTACTAGCCTGACTTACTAGCATGGGTACTCACTGCTAGCCTGACTTACTAGCATGGGTACTCACTACTAGCCTGACTTACTAGCATGGGTACTCACTACTAGCCTGACTTACTAGCATGGGTACTCACTGCTAGCCTGACTTACTAGCATGGGTACTCACTGCTAGCCTGACTTACTAGCATGGGTACTCACTACTAGCCTGACTTACTAGCATGGGTACTCACTACTAGCCTGACTTACTAGCATAGGTACTCACTAGCCTGACTTACTAGCATGGGTACTCACTACTAGCCCTGACTTACTAGCATGGGTACTCACTACTAGCCTGGGTACTCACTCCGAGCCTGACTTACTAGCATGGGTACTCACTACGAGCCTGACTTACTAGCATGGGTACTCACTACTAGCCTGACTTACTAGCATGGGTACTCACTAGCCTGACTTACTAGCAGCATGGGTACTCACTACTAGTCTGACTTACTAGCATGGGTACTCACTACTAGCCTGACTTACTAGCATGGGTACTCACTACTAGCCTGACTTACTAGCATGGGTACTCACTACTAGTCTGACTTACTAGCATGGGTACTCACTGGGTACTCAATACTAGCCTGACTTACTAGCATGGGTACTCACTACTAGCCTGACTTACTAGCATGGGTACTCACTACTAGCCTGACTTACTAGCATGGGTACTCACTACTAGCCTGACTTACTAGCATGGGTACTCACTCCTACTACTAGCCTGACTTACTAGCATGGGTACTCGCTACTAGCCTGACTTACTAGAATGGGTACTCACTACTAGCCTGACTTACTAGCATGGGTACTCACTACTAGCCTGACTTGCTAGCATGGGTTCTCACTAGACTTAATAGCATGGGTAATCACTACTAGCCTGACTTACTAGCATGGGTACTCACTACTAGCCTGACTTACTAGCATGGGTACTCACTACTAGCCTGACTTACCAGCATGGGTACTCACTACTAGCCTGACTTACTAGAATGGGTACTCACTACTAGCCTGACTTACTAGCATGGGTACTCACTACTAGCCTGACTTACTAGCATGGGTACTCACTACTAGCCTGACTTACTAGCATGGGTACTCACTACTAGCCTGACTTACTAGCATGGGTACTCACTACTAGCCTGACTTACTAGCATGGGTACTCACTACTAGCCTGACTTACTAGCATGGGTACTCACTACTAGCCTGACTTACTAGCATGGGTACTCACTACTAGCCTGACTTACTAGCATGGGTACTCACTACTAGCCTGACTTACTAGCATGGGTACTCACTGCTAGCCTGACTTACTAGCATGGGTACTCACTGCTAGCCTGACTTACTAGCATGGGTACTCACTCCTAGCCTGACTTACTAGCATGGGTACTCACTAGCCTGACTTACTAGCATGGGTACTCACTACTAGCCTGACTTACTAGCATGGGGGTACTCACTACTAGCCTGACTTACTAGCATGGGTACTCACTACTAGCCTGACTTACTAGCATGGGTACTCACTACTAGCCTGACTTACTAGCATGGGTACTCACTACTAGCCTGACTTACTAGCATGGGTACTCACTACTAGTCTGACTTACTAGCATGGGTACTCACTACTAGCCTGACTTACTAGCATGGGTACTCACTACTAGCCTGACTTACTAGCATGGGTACTCACTACTAGCCTGACTTACTAGCATGGGTACTCACTACTAGCCTGACTTACTAGCATGGGTACTCACTACTAGCCTGACTTACTAGCATGGGTACTCACTACTAGCCTGACTTACTAGCATGGGTACTCACTACTACCCTGACTTACTTGCATGGGTACTCACTACTAGCCTGAATTACTAGCATAGTTACTCAATACTAGCCTGACTTACTAGCATTGGTACTCACTACTAGCCTAAATTACTAGCATGGGTACTCACTACTAGCCTGACTTACTAGCATGGGTACTCACTACTAGCCTGACTTACTAGCATAGGTACTCACTACTAGCCTGACTTACTAGCATGGGTACTTACTACTAGCCTGAACTACTAGCATCGGTACTCACTACTAGCCTGACTTACTAGCATGGGTACTCACTGGTAGCCTGGCTTACTAGCATGGGTACTCACTACTAGCCTGACTTACTAGACTTACTAGGGTACTCACTACTAGCCTGACTTACTAGCATGGGTACTCACTGCTAGCCTGACTTACTAGTACTCATACTAGCCTGACTTACTCACTCATAGCCTGGCTTACTAGCATGGGTACTCACTACTAGAATGAGTAACTAGCATGGGTACTCACTGCTAGCCTGACTTACTAGCATGGGTACTCACTGATAGCCTGACTTACTAGCATGGGTACTCACTACTAGCCTGACTTACTAGCATGGGTACTCACTACTAGCCTGACTTACTAGCATGGGTACTCACTACTAGCCTGACTTACTAGCATGGGTACTCACTACTAGCCTGACTTACTAGCATAGGGTACTAGCATGGGTACTCACTACTACTGACTTACTACTAGCCTGACTTACTAGCATGGGTACTCACTACTAGCCTGACTTACACTAGGGTACTCACTACTAGCCTGACTTACTAGCATGGGTACTCACTACTAGCCTGACTTACTAGCATGGGTACTCACTACTAGCCTGACTTACTAGCATGGGTACTCACTACTAGCCTGACTTACTAGCATGGTACTCACTACTAGCCTGACTTACTAGCATGGGTACTCACTACTAGCCTGACTTACTAGCATGGGTACTCACTACTAGCCTGACTTACTAGCATGGGTACTCACTGCTAGCCTGACTTACTAGCATGGGTCCTCACTACTAGCCTGACTTACTAGCATGGGTACTCACTACTAGCCTAACTTAATAGCATGGGTACTCACTACTAGCCTGACTTACTAGCATGGGTACTCACTGCTAGCCTGACTTACTAGCATGGGCCTGATTTACTAGCATGGGTACTCACTACTAGCCTGACTTACTAGCATGGGTACTCACTACTAGCCTGACTTACTAGCATGGGTACTCACTACTAGCCTGACTTACTAGCATGGGTACTCACTACTAGCCTGACTTACTAGCATGGGTACTCACTACTAGCCTGACTTACTAGCATGGGTACTCACTACTAGCCTGACTTACTAGCATGGGTACTCACTACTAGCCTGACTTACTAGCATGGGTACTCACTACTAGCCTGACTTACTAGCATGGGTACTCACTACTAGCCTGACTTACTAGCATGGGTACTCACTACTAGCCTGACTTAGTAGCATGCTAGCCTGACTTACTAGCATGGGTACTCACTGCTAGCCTGACTTACTAGCATGGGTACTCACTACTAGCCTGACTTACTAGCATGGGTACTCACTACTAGCCTGACTTACTAGCATGGGTACTCACTACTAGCCTGACTTACTAGCATGGGTACTCACTACTAGCCTGACTTACTAGCATGGGTACTCACTACTAGACTGACTTACTAGCATGGGTACTTACTACTAGCCTGACTTACTAGCATGGGTACTCACTACTAGCCTGACTTACTAGCATGGGTACTCACTGGTAGCCTGGCTTACTAGCATGGGTACTCACTACTAGCCTGACTTACTAGCATGGGTACTCACTACTAGCCTGACTTACTAGCATGGGTACTAGCCTGACTTACTAGCATGGGTACTCACTACTAGCCTGACTTACTAGCACTACTACTAGCCTGACTTAATAGCATGGGTACTCACTACTAGCCTGACTTACTAGCATGGGTACTCACTACTAGCCTGACTTACTAGCATGGGGCCTGACTTACTAGCATGGGTACTCACTGCTTGCCTGACTTACTAGCTACCTAGCCTGACTTACTAGCATGGGTACTCACTACTAGCCTGACTTACTAGCATGGGTACTCACTACTAGCCTGACTTACTAGCATGGGTACTCACTACTAGCCTGACTTACTAGCATGGGTACTCACTGCTAGCCTGACTTACTAGCATGGGTACTCACTCCTAGCCTGACTTACTAGCATGGGTACTCACTACTAGCCTGACTTACTAGCATGGGTACTCACTACTAGCCTGACTTACTAGCATGGGTACTCACTGCTAGCCTGACTTACTAGCATGGGTACTCACTGCTAGCCTGACTTACTAGCATGGGTACTCACTACTAGCCTGACTTACTAGCATGGGTACTCACTGCTAGCCTGACTTACTAGCATGGGTACTCACTGCTAGCCTGACTTACTAGCATGGGTACTCACTACTAGCCTGACTTACTAGCATGGGTACTCACTACTAGCCTGACTTACTAGCATGGGTACTCACTGCTAGCCTGACTTACTAGCATGGGTACTCACTACTAGCCTGACTTACTAGCATGGGTACTCACTGCTAGCCTGACTTACTAGCATGGGTACTCTACTAGCCTGACTTACTAGCATGGGTACTCACTACTAGCCTGACTTACTAGCATGGGTACTCACTGCTAGCCTGACTTACTAGCATGGGTACTCACTACTAGCCTGACTTACTAGCATGGGTACTCACTGCTAGCCTGACTTACTAGCATGGGTACTCACTACTAGCCTGACTTACTAGCATGGGTACTCACTACTAGCCTGACTTACTAGCATGGGTACTCACTACTAGCCTGACTTACTAGCATGGGTACTCACTACTAGCCTGACTTACTAGCATGGGTACTCACTACTAGCCTGACTTACTAGCATGGGTACTCACTACTAGCCTGACTTACTAGCATGGGTACTCACTACTAGCCTGACTTACTAGCATGGGTACTCACTACTAGCCTGACTTACTAGCATGGGTACTCACTACTAGCCTGACTTACTAGCATGGGTACTCACTACTAGCCTGACTTACTAGCATGGGCCTACTTACTACTCTGACTTACTAGCATGGGTACTCACTGCTAGCCAGACTTACTAGCATGGGTACTAGCCTGACTTACTAGCATGGGTACTCACTGCTAGCCTGACTTACTAGCATGGGTACTCACTGCTAGCCTGACTTACTAGCATGGGTACTCACTACTAGCCTGACTTACTAGCATGGGTACTCACTACTAGCCTGACTTACTAGCATGGGTACTCACTACTAGCCTGACTTACTAGCATGGGTACTCACTACTAGCCTGACTTACTAGCATGGGTACTCACTACTAGCCTGACTTACTAGCATGGGTACTCACTACTAGCCTGACTTACTAGCATGGGTACTCACTACTAGCCTGACTTACTAGCATGGGTACTCACTACTAGCCTGACTTACTAGCATGGGTACTCACTACTAGCCTGACTTACTAGCATGGGTACTCACTACTAGCCTGACTTACTAGCATGGGTACTCACTACTAGCCTGACTTACTAGCATGGGTACTCACTACTAGCCTGACTTACTAGCATGGGTACTCACTGCTAGCCTGACTTACTAGCATGGGTACTCACTGCTAGCCTGACTTACTAGCATGGGTACTCACTACTAGCCTGACTTACTAGCATGGGTACTCACTACTAGCCTGACTTACTAGCATGGGTACTCACTACTAGCCTGACTTACTAGCATGGGTACTCACTGCTAGCCTGACTTACTAGCATGGGTACTCACTACTAGCCTGACTTACTAGCATGGGTACTCACTACTAGCCTGACTTACTAGCATGGGTACTCACTACTAGCCTGACTTACTAGCATGGGTACTCACTACTAGCCTGACTTACTAGCATGGGTACTCACTGCTAGCCTGACTTACTAGCATGGGTACTCACTGCTAGCCTGACTTACTAGCATGGGTACTCACTACTAGCCTGACTTACTAGCATGGGTACTCACTACTAGCCTGACTTACTAGCATGGGTACTCACTACTAGCCTGACTTACTAGCATGGGTACTCACTACTAGCCTGACTTACTAGCATGGGTACTCACTACTAGCCTGACTTACTAGCATGGGTACTCACTACTAGCCTGAATTACTAGCATGGGTACTCACTCTAGCCTGACTTACTAGCATGGGTACTCACTACTAGCCTGACTTACTAGCATGGGTACTCACTACTAGCCTGACTTACTAGCATGGGTACTCACTACTAGCCTGACTTACTAGCATGGGTACTCACTACTAGCCTGACTTACTAGCATGGGTACTCACTACTAGCCTGACTTACTAGCATGGGTACTCACTACTAGCCTGACTTACTAGCATGGGTACTCACTGCTAGCCTGACTTACTAGCATGGGTACTCACTGCTAGCCTGACTTACTAGCATGGGTACTCACTACTAGCCTGACTTACTAGCATGGGTACTCACTACTAGCCTGACTTACTAGCATGGGTACTCACTGCTAGCCTGACTTACTAGCATGGGTACTCACTACTAGCCTGACTTACTAGCATGGGTACTCACTACTAGCCTGACTTACTAGCATGGGTACTCACTACTAGCCTGACTTACTAGCATGGGTACTCACTACTAGCCTGACTTACTAGCATGGGTACTCACTACTAGCCTGACTTACTAGCATGGGTACTCACTGCTAGCCTGACTTACTAGCATGGGTACTCACTGCTAGCCTGACTTACTAGCATGGGTACTCACTACTAGCCTGACTT